>NC_135497.1:285070599-285118099 GCF_052857255.1 Amblyomma americanum
GTCACAAAACATTCACGCATGACGTGCTCGACGGATCCCGCAAATGCCACTGCGCATTCTACTAGGAAAAATCCCCCCTCCCACAAAAAAAGGAACGTGAACGATCGCTAGGGAGCGTGAAACGTGAAAAAAGTCGCCATGCAGCCGTCACGCCAACTCCAAGTGTAGTGTGATGGAACTTCGGAATGTGTTTGCCTACACGCATGAGAATATAAATAGGAATTGTCTAAGCGGGAGTTGGCGTATGGAGGAGCGCACGATTGTGGAAGTCATGGAAGTTCATGGAGCAAGCATATAATATTACTTCCCATGCAGGCCATGCAAGCTGCGGTGCAGTCGTACTCACAACGCCTCGAAGCTGTGATTAATGTAAAATACGAATAAACTGAATGAAAAACATTGTGTTATGTTGCAGGGGCCAGTAAGCAAGTGCTAGCAAAGAACCCTTCAATCTCGATTCGCTAAAAAGAGGAGTATGATGGTAAAACGATGTTGGGACATTTATGACGCACCCCGCAAATGCGTATAAATATGATTTTGGCGCTGTAGTTTATAAAAAGCCTCCCTTCGCCCTTCACTGCTAAAGTTTGGCTGTCAAAATTCATTCCTTTGCCTGCGCATTCTTTCTGCGCTCAAGGCAATGAAACAACAGATAAGACTAAATAGTAATCACATACCAGAATGAACTCGGAGCTATGGAATATGTTTGGGTGAGATGAGCGGCCAGAATATGTGCACAAAGCAGCACTTCGGGCGCCATAGGATTCCGCCCAGCTCAAACCTGGGGAAGGAGTTGACCCTGTTTGTGCGCCCGAGACTGTGCAGCTTCGCTTTCTTCCCGCGACTGCCTGCAGGAGCTGCACAAAGCAGGAGTGCAGCGCTGGGGAACGGACGTGTCGGCCTTCAACCGCATCATCGCCACTCAGAGCTACGAGCAGCTGCGGCTGGTTTTCCGTGAATACAACGCAGTCGCCAACCACACTGTGATGGAGGCCATCAAGAGCGAGATGAGCGGCGACCTCAAAAACAGTTTCCTGGCCATCGGTGTGTACTGCTCGCCTGCACGTTCGGCGCCTCGTATCTGTCATGTTGACAAAAGGAACCCCGCTTTGAACCTGGGTGGATTAAACTTTCCAAGAAAGGCGTAATGAAAAAGCTGGAGGCCATGAAAACTTGCTTTTGCTTCCGATGTGCAGTAATGTACAGTGCGTCCATTCGTGCAAGTTGCTACGCTACGCTTCATTGCAAAATGTTCTTTAGCCCACATCTGTAGCCCATTTCTGTAGGGGGTACAGACCCCATCAAGCCTAATTCATTTGGATTTTTTATGTATTCCCGTCATTTGTACATGTAAAGATGTAAAAAAATTTGAATTGAATTGCAAAAAAAAATTTAATCTCTGAGGGAGCCGTAGTAATGCGCAGAGAATTAAAAAAAAAACTCGTTGCAAGAGTTCTGCAGTGACCGACCCGAAACTCAATATCCGGCGGTACTTAAGTGGGGAGCTTACAGGCGCGCATGTGCCCTCTATGAGCGAGGAATTGCACGTACTTCAGTGCTTCGGTGTCAACCACTAGCGTTCGAAGTTCACTTTTCTGCCCACGCATGGCGCGGTAATCTTCAAAATTCTATATTTTGGGTCGTCACATTGTTTGGTTTTGAACAAGATGCCTCCGGGGGCTTGCGCTACCTCAAGGTTGTTACAGGGTTTTGCTCAGCAAACGCTTTCAGAGCCCTGGGCATTTGTTTGCGTCATGAGCGATGCCACCATAGAGCGAGGCGATTCGCGACTGGTAACTAGCTGCCGGTCGCATTGTCGGAAAACGGCCCTAGCTGGCGGCCTCGCTTGCCTCAAAGTCGGCGAACCTCGCACTCATACTGTCAGGGCCTTCGGATATGTATCGAGCTGCCTCATGTCATTTATAGGAGTCCGTGTTTTGCACTTGTGTATATGTGGTCTGCCGCCTATACAGATGTCCACACCTTTCTATACAGCGCTCAAGCCACACCTGCCGTTGGTCCCTGGGTTCGAGATAGCTTGTCGCTGCGCGTGCACTGAGCGTACTACGTTACTGTTTCGCACCACAGTTGCCGATTTTTGCTGTGAGACTCGGCCGCCGCCTGGGACACCTTTTTGAGCGACGGCCAGGAGGGGTGGAGCGCCATGCCTGTTGCGCGTATTGTGCGCGACGCAGCATGCAGTGAGCATTAGCGCTTTCGCCCGCCGTTACAGTCAGCGCCTCCAGTAGCGAACGGAGCGCAATGCAACCGCGCCTTCTCTCTTGTGACACGGTATAGCTGAACACTCCATGCACGCTCAACGACAAACAGAGGAGGCTACGAACAAGCTGCCTTGAGCCGGAAGGCCAACGGCAGATGTCGCTGATGCAGCGTAGGGCACGCCACTCGCGCGCTCTTTGGACAGGTTTCTGGGCGTCTGTCCTTCTACTGCGTTTATGTGCCTTACGATCTTTACGGTGAACAAACGATTAAATGCTAGCGGCACTTAACTGGTAGGCATGAGTGGTCCTCTATTGATACTGGTTGCGGTCTCTCAAAATGAACTCCAAAAGGAGTTCGTACAGGCCAGGAGCCGCTCCGCCGTGCGTGGGTTCATTTTCTCGCTAACCAAGGGCTTACCTGTCAGCACGATGGCAAGACGGGCGAGTTGGTGATACATATATAAAATATCGCAAAAGACGAGGGGAACAAGGAAAGAAAACAACAGCACCAGCCATAACTCACAACTGAAGTTTTATTCACAGGAAGCAAGGAATATAAAGAAGGCAAGCAAACAAGATAGCAAAGCTAACAGACGTGCAGCTACGTGGAGTCGAGGAAACGAACCTCACTGCCATGCAGGCACACGGACGGGATGCTAACGTACAATCTAGTTTTTTTCTTCGTGTAAAAAGCCTCCATAATCTCCCTGGTTAACTGTGTTGGGTGACTGTACAATGCATCAATGTGATGAAAAGTAGGGAAGCAATATTTGCAGTCTCTAACATGATCGACTAGATTAGTCAGGCCAAGCTAGATGCTATCGCTCTTTTTGACAAGTTGAGGGTTCGGGCTAGTGGGTATGCGTTATGATCCATAGCGCAGCAACAAAACTGGGGACAAACACAAGCGCTAACGCTCAATTTAGCGCTTGTGTTTGTCCCCTGTTTTGTTGCTGCGCTATGGATTATAACGCTTTTTTTGGTTCGCCAGTTCTACGTCTTGTGGTTAACTCTTGCTACGGGAACGACTTGTATCTGCCTTTTTGATAAATGCAAGGATGATGAGAGCTGGCGACTGTGATTCAAAGCCGAGGTGTTGTTTATGCACGCCAAAAAATTCGTTTTGCGCCTATATATTTATAAGCTGGCGCAGATGTTTTCTTTCTGTCAGTGAAAAGAACTAATCAACGGTCTTGAACTTTCACAGTGGTCCATGAAAGTCGAAATAAATTGAGCTATTCCGTTAGAACGACAAAGCAGCTTAGCTTGTTTTTGGCGGGCTTGATTAAAACCTTGATGGGCGCTGATTAGAAATACTATTTGCGAGTGTACTCTGGCTGCCCATACGTTGAAGAAATGCGTGCGGCATGTTTACTTGCAGTTGATACATGGTGACATGTCTAAATCTGGCTCTTTTTTATCTACAGTTAAATGCGTCTACAGTCCTCCCTTTTATTTTGCGGAAACGCTGTACCATGCCAGGAAGGTGAGTTGTTATAACTTCCTTTAGGAACAATTAAAGCTAAGTATTTGAAATGCAAATTAGCATTATGAATATTCGTTTTCTGGCATCATCAGGGCTCGGGCGAAGCGTCAGTCCAGTATTACTTCAGATTTGACCAAAGCATGGCGAGCAAAGCTTAGCCTTCCTCGCCATAGTGTCATGCACCTAACAGCGGTCAGCAAGAAATCATAGCTGCGTTGCCCCCACTCTTAGAGCTGCTATTTTCCCCTCCGCCTGAAACTAGACTCATGGCGTGAATCTAGTGGCGTGCATTTAGATTTGTTCATCAAGCGCAAATGAAGCAAAGAGGTGTTTCTGTCGGTCGGAAATTATTAGTCGGTTAGTCAGGCCAAAGGAGAACGAGTTCGAGTCCTCGGCTCACAGTCGGACTTAGAAGTGTGCAATTACGGCTCTGTCTTGCTGCGTTAAACGCGGCAACAACCCAGAACATAATGTACTTGTCCGTTTCAAAATAAAGCCATCCTAATAAGAGCACATCATGTTTGTTTGTTTTTTTGCACATCCTATCTGTGCGTTTACTGGGCAACAGAAGTGCCAGTGTGTCAAAAAGATGCTAAAAGAGGCCATCATGCGGATCATTTTTTTTTTCCGAGACGAGCTCTCGAAGTTGCACAGAACCAACGCCGTTAAGTAGCGTTATAGAGAGCATTCGACGCAGGACTCCCTTGTTGATCTATCGCAGGGCCTCGGCACCAACGACAGGGTGCTCAAGCGAGTCGTGGTGTCGCGATGCGAGAAGGACCTGGAGCTGATTAAACAGGAGTACCTCGACAAGTACAAGGTGTCTCTTGCCAGCGCCATTCAGGTACGCGACGCAGACTGTTGTGGGCGGGGCTATTTTGAGGACAGTAGAGATTAGTAACAGGAAGGGGCATTAAGTAACGTGCAATTATGCATTTTCGGCCGTATGATCTCAGCTTTCAAATTTCGAGAGAACAACTATTTGAGGTTGAGCTGATGCTTAGTCGCTGCGGTGTTAACGTAGGAGTTATGGGGGTTATTCTTGTAATAACGCTCAAAGGGCCAAAAGCAGTAGTCGCTCTCTTGCGTCAGCGAGCCAGCCCTAGCAGTCAGAGCTGTGACCCCCAACCCGCGGTGCGGTAAGTCACAACCACGGCGGGTTCGGACCAGAGGGGACGAACACGAGTATTCTACTTGGATGAGCGTTTATTGCTCCCGAGCAATACCAGCAGCAGCAAGCAACAAAGCAACCGCCGCAACGAGGGAGTGTTCCGCTCGCGTACGGGGGTGAAAGGCACAAAAAGGGTGGAACACACACCAAATGGTGGGGGAGGAAGGTTCCGCTCACATCGCGTGGGTCCTCACTGACGGCCCGCGGCGGTCAGTTCACAAGCGGTGGCCGGACGAAAACGGCAGCGGTCTCCGTGGCAGATCTGCGTCCGTGAGTGTGCACCGCTCCCGCCAGAAGACCAGCGGGCCCCGGGAGAACCGCGCGACCGAGCCTTCTCACGGTCTGTGGAGAGGAGGTCTCTCCGTGCTAAGAGGGGAAGGAGGGAAAGTCTCCGCGGCGGCGTCGCTGCGGAGGCGCGAAAGGAAGCGGAGGCCGCGTGAGTGCCCTCCCTCGCAAACCTCCCGAACGGCGCGCGCATAACATCGCGTGATAATTACGCGCGGCCGTTACTATGGGACAGGGGATTCGCGTGTATCCCCTCATCCCCCCCACTTAAAACTGCCCTTCGGCCAAGAAGGAATGCGTTCACCGAGGGGTGTACCGATTGGGGCCGGCGAAACGCCGTTTAACTTTAAAACCAATTAAGGAAACTTTCAGCTCACAGCCAGCGGTGCCGTCGTCGAATTCCGTGGACGCCAGGACAGGAAGCCAGTGCAGACGGACGCCATAGAAGACGGTGGAGCCAAGTACTGAAGGGGGTCAGTGACCGCATGTCCCGCTTCAAGGGGTTAGTCAACCAGGGCAGCCTTCCCGGGACGCGCGGGCTGCAGGCAGAGTTGGGGGAATTACGCACAGTGTTGTCCCATTGCAGAGCGTACAGCAGGCCTCCACTAAGCTGGTTGCACCGTTCGCTCTTGGCTCGCCTTCTTTTTCTCTTGGCGGGGCCGGCAAAGGCGCGTCGACCCATTTTCCCGCCGAGGGCTTGCGAGGCGGGCCCAGTGGGGTACCAAGCTGCTTTCGTGGGCGAAGCCTCTGCCGCGGGGAACAGGGGACTCCAAGGCGGCTTTGCTGCAGCATTCGCTGTGGAAGACACTTGCGCCGGCTTCCCCGAAATTTCGCTCGCTCGTCCCACGGCCGACCGGAAGCTGTTTGTTTTCGGCCTGGTTGCTCGGTGGTGACAGCGGGCTCTTGGTTCTGGAATGCGGCCGCCCTCCAAACGGCCTGTCTTCGGATGGTCGAAGCAGAAACGGTCGCCTCAGCGTCCGTCAGCTCTCCTCCGGGCTCTCAGCGAACGCTGGCCTGCGGCTGCAAGGCTGTCTTTTCTTTCTGGTTATTTTCGCAAATTACATTTTTTTAGCTTAAGTTCATCTAACCCCGCTCGCTTTTTTCCGAAGAGAAAGCGTGTGCTCCCATCTGGAAGCTACAGTACAAAATATGGAAGGAGTCTTCTGTCCATATTAAGCAGGAGAAATTACTCCCTGCGCGTTGGCCACAGTTCTACCGTGGGCGCAAGTTGTAACGAGGCGCTGGGCTCTGTTGTCGAGCCTTGCCTCTCGGTGCGGCTGCCTGCTGGCGGAGGAGGGTGTTCTCCACAGGCCAGTCGTTCCCTCTGTCAAAATAGGGTTTGAGATCACAGACATGCACCGGTCCACCGGTCGGTCTTAGCATCAAGCCCGCCAGCCTGTAGACGAGAGAGGAGAGTTTCTCCCAAACTACATACGGACCCGTTCATTTCGGCGCCACAGAAGCAGAACATTTCTTACTGGCATCGCTCAGGACGTTATTGCGCCTCAACACCCGGTCACCCGGTTTGTAGCGATCATACTGCGCCTTCTGCTGGGCCCGAGCAGTGCTCAGAATCCGGCGGGCTTTGTGTAAAGCCTCCGTCATCCTCGCGAGCAGCCCGGTAGCATAGTCGGCGCCTACCGACGAAGCAATAGGGGCGCTGCTGCGAACCTGGAGAGTAAGTTCTACCGGGTTCGTCAGCTCCCTGCCAAGGTTGAGAGCGGCAGGTGTGTACCCAGTCGAACGGTTCACGGTCGACCTGAGAGCAAACCCAATCTCGGGGACAGAGGTGTCCCAGTCGCTGAGCGTCTTCGCAAATGCAACGAGCACGTGCTTGATGTTGCGGGTCACGCGTTCCGTGGGATTCGTCTGGGCATGGTACGTGGTTGTTCTCCTGTGCTTAATGCCAACGGCCGCACAGGTGTCCACGAAGAGCTTGGCACTTAAGTACGATGCATTGTCCGTTATCAACTGCCCGGGGTAGCCGAATCGTGTGAACACCTCGATCAGCTTCCCCATGGTTAGTCGTGCCGTCAGCTTTCGAAGTGGGAACAGTTCCACCCATTTGTTGAAATGTTCTGTGACAACGAGCAGGAAGTGGTTTCCACTCGGAGTCCTGGGGTAAGGTCCCATGACGTCAGAAGCCGCAATTTGCCAAGGACACTGGCTATTGATCGGCTGTCTAAGCCCGGGTGTGCATCCACCACGCGGCTTGACCCTTTGGCACACGTCGCACGAGCGGGCGTAGCGAATCGCATGGCGCTTCATGCCAGGCCAGGTAGCGAGGCGGCACAACTTGAGGCAAGTCTTAGGGCCACTCGCATGCCCAGCGATGCACGTGTCATGAAAGTAGCGTAAAAGTGCTCCTCTCATTGTGTGTGGTATCACCACCTTGAAGGACTCGTGTGTATTTTTCTCGGAGGGGATATATCTCAGCAGGATGCCATCGGAATCGAGCAGATAGGAATCCATCGCGCTCACAGCATTACCAGCTGTGTTCGAGCGCCCCGCACGGGTAACAATTCCAGTTGCCTCCATGCGCGCCGCGGCCGTGCCGCCTCACTCCCTGAGCCCGTCGAACACTTCTCGACAAAATGGATCCTCCCGCTGTGCCTCCAATAGCTGCTTTCTGCTGAAAACACTCACCACTGAACTGACGAATGCCAAGTGGTTCACGTTTTCGCCCTGGGAAGGTGGGTAGTCCCTTCCCTCGGGGCGCTGGGTGAACTTCGCGACAGTCGCGCTGCTCCGGCTGTCGGCCGCGTCGCAGTGGGCAGTGTTACTTCCCACGTCATCAACGGGCGCGCGCGAAAGTGCGTCTGCCACCACATTCTTTTTACCCCTTCTGTAGCGCACGGTGAAGTCGTAACGCTGAAGGAGTAGCGCCCATCGCGCTTGGCGTCCGCTCGGCTCGCCGAGGCGCCTCAGCCACGTGAGTGCCATGTGACCAGTCTCAGTCACGAAGGCGACTCCGTCGACATAATAGTCGAACTTCCGCAGAGCGAAGATAATCGCGAGGCATTCCTTCTCGGTCACGGAATAGTTTCTCTCTCGGGAGTTAATCATCGGCTAGCGAACGCCACCGATCTCAGGCTGCCTTCGTGCTCTTGAAGCAGGACTGCTCCTAAGCCCAGGTCACAAGCGTCCGTGTGGATCACGAATTCCCTGTTCAGGTCAGGCAGGCTCAGCTCTGTGGTTTTCGCGAGCGCGCAATTGAGATGTCGTAGTGCCGCCTCTTGCTCGTGTCCCCAATGCCACTTCACACCTTTTCTCAACCATGCCGTTAAGAGGGCTTGCAGAGCTGCGCAATCTGGGATAAACTGGCGATAAAAGTTCACAAGCCTCAGAAAGCGTCTCAGTCCGCCTATGTCTGCCGGCGACGGGAACTGCAATCAATTTGTGGTATACAAGCTGAAATCAAGCTGAAATAGCCGTAGGCTGGGCATGTAGTGCGGAAGTGGTCCTTTAAGGTAATGGAGGGGGTTCCAAAGGAAGATGAACTTAGCAGAGGGTAACAGAGGCAGGCAGGTGGGATTATGGAGTAGGCTGGGATGAGGCGGCCGCAACTGGCGGAGGACAGAGTTGAATAGGGGACAGAGATAAGTGGGAGAGGCCTTTTACCTGATGTGTACGTAATTTTCTCGATGACGATTAAACTAATTCGAGCTCAACTTTTAATCAGCGGCTCAAACAGGGGAGAGATCTCGACTTAGAAGGTGCCATTTTGCGTTTCTACCATTACTCTGCTCGTAAAGACAACTTTGCGGCGTCGTATGATGCGCAATACTCCTGACTTCATGTCGGATATGTCGGTCGGCTGAAGGGGTTTTATAATACCCTCCCCCTTAAGATTGCTCAGATTCTGCGCGGTTGTATTTCGGCCGCCTTAGAGAGCTGGCGGTTCGTATACGAATATCACATTGCCTGTCACTGTACACCTCACGCGATGGAGGAGCGAGGGCAAAAGTGGGAGCTTCTGAAAAGGCCATACCGGAGGGTTATCGAAATATTATTGAAAGAAAAAAAGCGTTTATCGCGCATGCTTTGCGAGGATAGCCATGACGGTACTGTGCGGATGTATCGTGCAACTACCTGTCAAGAGGCGTTGACTCGCAGTGAATCTTTGATGAACACCTCCGATTAGCAGGATGCGTTGCTGGTCGAATTGGAGCATTTCGCTTTCAACGAGCCTGATTGCGCTATTTACCCCAAGACAGAGAGGAAGGGAATGGCGTTAAATTTGCAAGCCTTTCCCTGTCCCATCCCATCTATCCCGGGATCATTTGAATAGCGCCATTTTTCTCGTTTAAATGCATGATTAGTTGTTACGGAATAAAAATGCTACGATAGCAGTAAGTATAGCCCGTGAATAGTCCACGTGGCTGCAGTACTGTTCGTAAGTAACTCGATTGACGCTACATTTAACGGGCGCCATGTGTGACCTGCTGGCGACGCTGCGATTGTGAGCACGGATGAGCGGCAAGTAGCGCCTGTCTCGTGTCTTCCTTTCCTGTGTGCTGTGTTTTTTTGGCGCTTCATCTACTCGATCTATAACTGCGTGCGTGCACTGTTTACGGGACAGAGTAGTTAATGCTGACAGCTCCCTACACGTGCCTTTCCTCTCCGGCGCAAAATGGCGTTTCTCTCTCTCTCTCGCAGTCGGACACCTCGGGACATTACAGGAAGGCCTTGCTCGCCATCGTACAAGGGAACTGAGTTCGACGACTCGGGGGGCCAGCAGCTGAGCATACTGGCCGGATGAAACCTGCACACAGGAACACCGCGAAGGCGCTCTGAAGGGAACTGCTCGAAGTTTGGGTGGATGAGGGAAACGTCTTCCCGGTGGTCTCCAGCAATAAAATTGGGGCTGACCTTTTTTTTTTTTACTTCCGCCCGTTCAAGGAAATTAAACAAGACTTCATTACTTTCCGCTTTCAGCATGCATACTTCGAACGTTCTTTAGTGCCATGCTCTTTTAAAGTTGCTATGTGATGTAATTTGGCCTTGTCTTGAGGTGTAATCGTATTGGGAATAAACAACCGCGTTTTGCCCAAGCAGGGAACTTGTAGCAGCCGTTCTTGAAGCGATAGCGTCTTAAACTTTGCGCGACGATTAGGTGTATTCTTTTGTGAACATCTGCAACGTACACTTTCACACGCATACATTTGCCCAAGCGTGCGCGCTTGCCTGAAGCCAACGGCAACGGTGATTGTCTAAGGCCTACTAATGGTATATTTTTCACGAGCGAGGCGAGTCCTAACGAGCCAGCGCGGCAGCTCGTTCGCGGCGCATGGATGCATAAAGCAGACCGTCATGTACAAGCGGTAATACTTGGGAGGATTTTTGGGTACCATTTAAGTCGCTTCCCTCTCCTATGTAGATATGCCCATCGTTGCGCCACATTTCAATGTTCTTTTTCTTCCTACTGGCTTGGTGTAAAACGCCGACCATAGTCTTTCCCTGTTTCCCCCGGAAATAGACGCAATACAACGGTACTGTGCGATGTCAGTGCAGGTTAAAGAACCCCATGTGGTCGAAATTATTATGGAGCCCTTCACTACGGCGTCCCTCATATCCTGATTTGCTTTGGGACGTCAAACCCACATAAACCAAACCATAAAACAGCAATACAGGGGCAAAAATCAGAGTTGTCAATGTGCAATGCCAGGTGCCAGCTGTGGCCGCGCCAGCGGTGGCTGTCGAGAGAACAGGTTTCGCTTTCCGGATAACCATTTTAAGAGGCAAAATTTAATCCAATGAGAAAGGCTGCGTTACGGAAAACTAGAAAGCCGATCATTTTCGAAGAGCGGCACACTGCTGCTTGCATGCATTGTCTCTGGTCGCGAGGAGCTGGTCTAATAGCTGCACGCTCGAGAGGCCGCTGTGGAAACCGCGCAGCCTCGCCGCTCGGAGACCAATGTAAAAACTGGCCACCAGTCGAAAGTGAAATGGCCGCCGCTACCTCTACCAGGTGAATGGGCGCGCGTGGCTGAAACATCATCGGGATTTCGCAGTAAACTCTTTAGAATGGCGACCTGCCGAATCAAGAATTGAGACCCTGAAGGGTAGATTATTTTCCAAAGGAATCGCTTGGAACAATTTACGACGAAGCATCACAGCTCTTTCTCTACAATTCTTTTGTTATAAACAACATGTCACAGAAACAGGACAATCTATGAGCACGATGCTCGATGGGCACCACGTTAACGCAGCAAAGGATCTCCAAAACTCTGCTTCAAAACACTTTAATCAGCTTGGCTATAAGCTTGATGAACTGAAACTATTAATCCCCAATCAGTTTTTATGTCGGCAACATATATAACATACAGGCAAGCATTCCCAATGCCCGAATTTAAATGGAACGACCGGCAGGAATAAGCGTCTCAAAAAGACACTTGGGGGTTTTTGGGATATGTTCCACTGCAGACGTAATCATTTCATGCGGTCTTGCAACTAGCCATAGTCAAGACAACAATACACTAAAACGAAAAGAAAACGCTGCACTTGCCTTTCCTATACTTTTTATCACTTCTTCCTGGTTTTCTATTTTTCTTTTTATCTATATTCTGCCTTCTGCTCTTGAGCTGCTGTCTTCCTGCCACCCCCCCCCCCCCCTTCCGCAATCTCTTCCTCATTTTTCTCTTTCTTCTAGCACTCTTTTCGAGTGTTCGCTTTTCTGTCCCTTTTTACACCACCGGTTCTGTTATGGGTTCTGCAGCCCCTTTATTATTTTTTCTCTTTCCGCGTTAAACCGGCTTCCCTATTTAGTTACATAGTCCAAGATTCGACGGAACACCGTCTGGTCAGGGCGAAGCATGATTTATTCACAGCTTATACACACGAGGAGCACAACAGCTGACAAAAAAGATAAAACGTGCTGCGATTCCCTACGTGCGTCAGATCAGCGAGGCCCTTTCTAGGATTTTCCGTAAACACGAAGTGCACATTGCACACGTGCCAACTAGCAAACTGCGAGCCGATGTGGTCAACGTGAAGGACCCGCTACCACGTGCCAAGTTCCCTGGCGTTGTTTATAGGATCCCTTGCAGCGACTGCCCCTCCGTCTACATTGGGGAAACCGGGAACTTCCAGCGGCGCATGAAGGAGCACCAGGGCGACGTCAGAAACAAGCGCGCAGCAAAAAATGCAGTTGCAGTGCACGTGCTGTCCACTGGCCACGAGATTGGCTGGGATGAGGTGGAAATCTTGGCGACGGAAAGAAACCTATCTGCAAGACTTCATCTAGAATCCCTAATCATCCAGACAACGGCCAACACGCTAAACAAGAATCAGGGCACGCTACATCCTATCTACGTGAAAAGATTGCAGAAGATTCTGAAGCGTATATAACCATTCCTTCTTCTGTGACAGCCTCATTGAGAACAAGGGCCCAGTATGGGACCCGAAACGTCATTTTTCATCTTTAGACTTGGTCAGTGACCCAATTTTCATTGTGAATAAATCCGGCTTCCCTATTATCCACGCCAGCATCCGCCTCTCTACCTTTACAAAATCCGGTTCAAGTTCGAGTCGCCCCCTTGCCATCCTCTCCACTTCAGTAGATGTCATAAATAGATTGTCGCATAAATAATCGTTAAGTGAGCGGTGCTCCTTTTACGTCGCCTCGAAATCGTGCGCCGTTATTTGGCCGGCCGCTGCAAGCACCGTGAAATGAACGTAATATCTTGCGGCTGCAGCTGAAACTGGTTAGCACGCCCTAGGCCATCGCTTAGGTGATGCTGGTTAGTCTACGGCGGTTTATTCGACAATCTTGCGGCGAAACGCACAACCGTTAGTGCTAAACACATCGTTGGGGAAAGGATAACGAGACCGCAAGATGCGATGCTGAGCGGCTCGTCGGCGCCAAAGGCGGTGCTGAGCTTAACAGCTGGATTTGCGGGATCTAACGGAGAAAGGAAAGACACGGTAGCCTACCTTAATCTGGGTGGTAGCAGCAGTAACACCGGACTTTTTGGGGTGTAAATAGGATATTACCGTCTCTCGTTTGATTGTCCTGAACTCCATCATGATGGAAAAGATGAAGAGAGGAGGTAAAAAGGTATGAGAGAAAATGAAGGGAAACCCTATGCCTGCCGGAAGTACATCAGGACGCATCACGAGGCCCGCACCGGCCAGCCAGCACCTGTGCTCTTGTTCCTCGATAGGACTCCTAACGACACGAGGGGTGGTACAGTCTAACTTGTGACGTCTAACAAGACTTGAAGGTCATCGCAGTAATTTCGGCAGAACAAAACCAAACTTTTTTTTGTGTATGGCGGCCACTCACTCTCTGATAAGAATGCCAGTGCAGGATGGAGGAAACAAGTGGCTAGTCATTAGTCCTTTGGCAAAACCATTAACTGCTGTCGCTGTAACATTGCGAAGCGCAGGTTATGCTTAAGCGCTGCACGGGATAGGCAGGCAGCCGCTTTGGAAGTTTGTTCAGCCGCGCTAAGACTGCTAAAGAAACGCTTCGCCTAGAAGATGTACTCTCTTCCCCATGCTGTTGTATCCGTGAAATGCAAGAGAACGTGACGCGAATCACAACGAAGGCAGCGAGATATCCTAGGACGACGCGCGGCGGTGGTCACATGCTGACTGTGCTGCAAGTTTGTGATGATGCGGCGTCAATTTTTTATGTGACATCACAGGCACCATCGTCGCGGTCACCTCCCATCTCAATGGCAGGCTTCGCAAGGTTTTTGTGCCATGCGTTTGGAAGCAATCAATGCCATGCAATGCAATAAACGGCTGTTCTGGCAAGTTGGCTACGATCCATGGTGGAAAGTGATCGCAACGTGAAAGGGACGGAGACGACTAAGGGAGAGACATACAAGAAAACTGGTAGTCACCGCCTGGTCTGGCCAATCCCTCTTGTGGGTATGCGCCATTTGTATTGGGCCAACAACAACAACGACAGGGTTTCAGGTTATCTTCTACTTTGCCTGTTTTCCCCGCCTGTGATATTCGTCTTTTTCACGCTGCGATCACTCTTCCCCATGAATGCAACGCGCTTTTGTAGCATTAAGCGTTTCCGCATATCACGTGGCCATGCTTGCAAATGCTACCACTCGCCACTAGAGGCTGCTGCGGTCACTTGCAGTAAGAGTAATGTGACAGTTATTAACGACGGGTGAGCTGGCTGTGCTCCTGTTGTTTCTGCATGGTTAAGGCTGTCCTACTTGGGCTCCGCACTGATTGAAGGCTATCGACTCACTGCTTCCTTAATTTCATTAGCTACTACCCTCGTTAGTTCGTTTTGAAAGAGAGCCCACACATGCGGATAGTGAGGGCAGCTTACCATGATTTGTGCCTAGTTCAGAGTAGTTCAATGCCTACAACCTCAGCGTATTTGCGGGGCACACGCGAATACGCTGATGTGCGACCATGCCTTGGGCAGAAAAATGGAAGATTTATCTCGCTTTGCATGCAGGAAAGACCGATTTACACCTAAGGGTCAATGAGAGGGTTACCATCTACATCTCGAATCAAAGTACTTGTTTGTACGCATCTCAGTCGGTTGCCCGAATCCTGCCAGCTGGATCAATCAGTGGTGTGATTTCGCTGCGCGAGGGGAAAGTTTGATCGCTGCGTCGACCTGTGTCGTATTAGGAAAGCAGTAAACATGGAACAGTTCTCGTCATACCAGGTCATATTGTCACGTTGGAGTAAATAACACCGTGGACAATGGATGAGTCAGCTGAAATGAATTATTTATTGGGCTGACTTCCGTCCAAAAAGAACTGAACAAGCCGTCAGTGGCGACAGCAACAAACGTGTTCGGCGATCGCTGAAGAACAAAATTACCGCCACTCTCTTCCGCTCTCGCTGTAAAGCTAGCGAAGAACTTTCGAGATAAAGCGTAGTAATTACTTTCCACAATCTCGAACAACGTAGAACCTGTTACGTGCGGATACAAACATTCAGTGGCGGCTCTCGTCACGAACAAAGTGACTGCGGCTCTGAGCACTAGCAAACAAGTATTACAAATATTCGCGCCATTATTCCCGTCTTAATACAGCATCTGCCCGATGCTTTAAACTAAAGACACACAAAATAAACACTGCAAATTCGAGCACTACCATCCATTAGCGCGCGTAAAATGGCTTCAAGTATGCAATATGCACAAATCCTGGGCACGGGCGGCGCCGCATCGACTAGGTTAACTGGACTATGAAGTCATTTCTGAAGCAGCAACAGCATCTCATGAGACGCTGTTGCTCCATCAGGAACTACTTCATAGTCCAGTTAATCTAGTCCATGCACAATTTTATAAGGGCCGAAATAACCAGGAAAAACTTTTTCCCTAAGACCGCGGCGGCGAATGGGTGTCCAAATCCATATACGGTAACCTGGCTTATATTGAGTGGCGTCGCCGTAGATTATAGCGTAGAGCGTCGGTACGCTATTGGGGACTAATACGGATAGTATATAGCGCGGCAAGCCGACGGGCTTCTAGCGCGCGCTGCAGGTAAGCAGCGAAGTCGAGGTTGTCTTCGCCGCTGACATTCGATAGCGTGGCCGTCGAGCGTGGGCGTGGGCTCCATCCCGTGGACGAGGCTAAATGATGTGATCTGTGTGGTCTCCTGCACTGTAATGTTGTAGGCGAAAACGACGCAGGGAAGGATGGCATCCCGTGTTCGTCGTCCACATACATGGCGAGCACGTCAGCTATCATTTTAACGCGACAGCGTTAAAGGCCCCGTTCTCCAGAAAATGTGGTGTCGGCATTGTGAGCGAAAAGTCACAGGTATGCCTTGGCAGGTGGCCCCCAGTAACGAGCAACCAGGAGGAAGGTGGGCCACCTACGTCACGTGACCTTGCACTGTCATCACAACTTGCCCTCCGGATAGTGACCAGACTGGCCACCGTGGCAGGTGGCAGTTAAATTAATGATTGGTCGCTCGGGAAGAGCAACCTGGGCCGCACGAGGCCCACCGCTGAGAGCACCTGCCATCGCATAGGGCAGTGGCGCATCCCCCAGGAGGAGCATGAGGACTCCCAGGGATCTACCAATGCGGAGTAGAAAATTGCCGTCTGCTTCTGCATGCATTGGAATTAACCAATCACTCTGTCGCGTCATACCTTTAAGAAGGAGCTTAGGTGTTTCCTCCAATTTTTAAGCGTTCCGTTACCTTATTTCTGGATGATACGCAGTCATCTTTCGCTTTACTGCAGGATTGCTTGGGTGAGCTTTGTAGTAAACGCAGTTCATATGTCTGCGATGTGAATTTCAGGGTAACTGCGGCAAAGGAATATGTTTTAACGGAGAATTTAGAAATTTCGGTGGCGCTGCTACGGGCCAGGGCTTTTGCTTCTGCTTAACGGGTTAAGTGTAGACGGTTGCTCCTGTTAGCCACTTGTTACCGGACGTCGACGTGGGGATGGGGCCAAGTAAGTCTACGTGGTCGGAGAAGGTGGTAGGATAGTTTGGTCTTATTTGTAGCACTTGAAAGCTGCACATTACGGCCTGTTAAAAACAAATATAAGAGCCTGTGGTTCACATAGGTTTTTGTTACTGGCGGGCATTGGCGTCTGGGAATTGGCTGTCTGCCACTAAGTGTCACTAAGTGTCCGCTAAGTGTCACCGTTACTCACACGCCATCATTTCAGCTTGTAAACGAACGGTGACGAAACGAAATTACGTATACATGCTTAAAGCTACTCTTACAACTCATATTTCATAAGTATTGAAGCGCAGAGTACATGCTCATGCACTTTCTACACTGGCAGTCGCTTCGGTTTCACAAATCCTTTTTCTCACGCAGAAGAGTTTATCCGCTTCGGCACTGACAGCGGCGGCGCTCTCACTGGCATTAGACGACATCCTGCGCTTCGAAAAATCGAGTACTATTGCAGTTGAGGTATTTCTGTGATTTATGTGTGATGCTATATTGCGGTTCGTACCCCCGCTGGTGTCTTTCCTAGCGCGCATTTGTGGCGAAAGGCGCGCCATGTGCAAACTTGAGGACTAACAACGGGTTTTGACGATTTAAGTTGTCGATGCTCCACCCCATAGGCCGATTTTTTTTCTTAGAGTATACCTTCCGCTTGATCAACGCTCTTGTCCTTAGTCACATTTATTACGGTCTTTCTTATCATAACTTACAACGGACACACCTAAATAAGGTGGATGTTCTTCTCAGAACACTCTACAAAACCGCCCTGGGAATCTCCAACTGCACCTCCACCGCGTGTTTTCAAGCACTGAGCGTCCATAACCCCTTCGAAGAAATTCAAGATGCGGTCACATCCCAACGAGCTCGCCTTCGCCCCACGCCAGCCGGCAGGGCGACCTTGTATCGCATAGACGACTCCCATGGACTCCAAATAATGGCTGTGACGAATAACTTCCCGCTCGCCGTTCGTTCCCAATTGCAGGTCGCGCCAATTTCACGTCACATGCATCATGAATTCGAATCTTTCAGGCGTCAGGCAGGTATTTGCTACCTTCGTCGACAACTACGACATGACCAATCCGTGGTTTACATACATAGGTGTAGTACCGTACCAATTCCCACACAAATACACCATAACGTCTGTGGACCACCAACAAGCTCAATAGATGGCAGCCTCAATCGCCCGAGCAGACCCCGCTGTGACGGAAATATTCGCTATCGCTCTTACCATTAAAGCTTAGGACATGCAACAACGCAGCTCCCACATCATTACGGACTCACAGGCTGCCTGCCGTTCGTACACAACGGGTAGGGTACCCCGCGCCTTGCTCTACGCTTCCTGGGGCCCGCACTCACACAAGACCACGTCGCTACCTGGACGGCAGGTCACAAAGGCTTAAAGCGACGAGACAAAGCTGACGCCCTAGCTCACGACTACACCCACCGACCGGGGTTCTCCAGCCTTCACCAATACCCCTTCTCACAACACTATTCGACGCGTCTCAAGACTCTCCGCCTCACTCGACGTCTCAACCCCCCAACTCACAAACACCTGTTTTCTGCGGCAGCCTATGACCTCCGCCGCATACAGATTTACTTCAAAATCTCCACCACTTACGCCGTATCTACCCTCCCCAATATTCTGACACATGCTCATGGTGCGACATGCCTATTTTAAAGAGCAACTCCAGCGTATTTTATACCTCCACTGATTTTACTGAAACTTTCACGGTATTTCTCCGTATTTTTCTGGTGCTTTGTTGTATATTTCGCAGCGGGGGTGTTTTGTTGCTGCGCAAACGAATTTTAAAATTTCCCATTTCTTGGCCCCAGTCGAGGGGATTTCTACAGGCAACCTGGCGTGTGTGACTTCGCTGGATGTACGGCCGTAGAAATTCGCTCTGCGTTTAGTGAAAGAGGAAATTTCGAGCTGACGTTTGGTCATATCATACAAGCAATGAAACAAGCACTCACTTGCATTCGCCACTTTGGCCAATCAACGAGACCACGATAAATTTTGTGATAATATCCGTGATGTCACAGGACGGTCTGTCGCGACGTCACCGTGCTGTAGAACCTCAGTTTGGGTTTAGTTTCGTGGTTTTTGCTCTTTGTTTATACTTCTACATGGTACTTTCAAAAACGATTTTTTGTACCGTAGCCCAGGAATGCTAAGGAATCTATTGTCATTTTCAACGCAAAGTATTCAAAAATCCACGCAATTACTTCAACATGATTCAGTAAACCATATCACTTTTTAAAGCCGCCCAACGCGCACTTTGAGCAGTGGGAGGTACAGCTGACCACACCTTCCTCCTTGGAGACCCAGGAGGCCCTCATCACCATCGCCACTGAGTCAGCCCGGGTCACTGAGATCTTGCACTAAGGACCCCCCGAATTCTGCTCTAATAACCTAATTCCGGATCTAATAAATGTTTATTCCTTCCTTTCTTGCCTGTAGCCTCAAAAGGCGACGAGGTCGTTCTCATAAATTATTGTTTCTGTGGTGTGAAGTAGTCATGCCATGAAGATACGATGGCGCCAGAGAAGGCAGCAAGCTAGTTTATTTTGTTTAAATTGTAGATATCCAGCTGAGAACACTACATGCATGACTTCTATTCTAGCTGCGGCTAACCCACTGTAATGGTCTTATTTTGTAAAACGTATGTCATAAATTCTTGCATTTATGCTAGTTACTGGTGGGACAGAAATGAAACGCCATACATCAAGCTCTGTTCTTTTTTTCTGCAGCTTTAATATTTGGCTTGCATGTGCCCTTGTATGTTTGGGCACGCGCCACGCGATACGTGCAAGCTGTGGCGGCCGACAAAGAAGAGGAATTCGCGCTTGGTCTTCGCCGGGCGTCGGCGTCAAATTTTCTGCCGGGTGAGTATACAGAGCTCCAAATACCACTTACAGGTCGCGTTTATTAGTCGACTAACGTAGCTACGGACCAAGTTTCGGCCTCGTTTTCCGCGTTTCGTTCACTGAAGCCATTCCGCTGCTTTCGTCGCTTCCACTAGGCCTTTTCCTGCATTTATTTTTTTAATCTAATTCTGCGAGCATTTATTTGTTCTTAAACTTGGCTCCGACATCACACGACCCGGATTAGTTTTTGAAGATGAGTGGTAGATGACTGAGCTTAATACAGCGGAGACTCCAGTCATCGCGTGATGTAGCCTATCCAGGGGGACGTGTGTGTTCTCAGAGATGACCGACATCCAAGCTGGGGTAATACTGATACTTGCTCCATTGCAGGTGAGCGTGGCGGTAAGGCGGTGCCGCAGGAGCGATGAGCTACCCTGGCGGTGGACCGCCGCAGGGAGGCTACCCTCCAGCTGGAGGCTACCCGCCGCCGCCTGGAGGCGGCTACGGTGGTGCCCCAGGCGGCTACCCTCATCCTCCAGGAGGGCCAGGTGCTCCACCAGGTGGTCCACCCGGCGGCCCAGGCTCTGGTTACCCGCCGGCCCCAGGAGGTACTGCAAAGAGTTCACAGAAATTTACATTCTGTACGCTTTATCCAGAAACCTGTCTGCGTGTTCTCCTGCACTGTTTTTGTGAGCTGTGTGTTGCCGAACCTTTGATGATCAAGAAAAATAACCTACGGCAGCTTTTCAGACGTTCTCTCCATTTGTGGGTACTGGACGCTCCCTATTATTTCATCACAACCCCCCCCCCCCCCCCCACTGCAAGCTGAAAGGCCGCTGATCAGAGCATTTCTGCAATGAAGTGGAAGACGGTTTATTGTTTATACTGATGAGGCAGGCTTCCAGCGACAGAGCTGCGGAAGGACAAAACTCGTGCACCGAAATCGCAGCGCGCCAGAACACTCCTAAGGAGTCAAACGATGTGGTAACTGGGGTCCCCAGTAGGTTGCCGCTCTTGACACCCGTGTTAGTTTGTGAGCATATTCTACAATATTTCTTATACAGTACTTTTTCTGGATTACGAATATGCTCCTTTCGCTGACAATAGCGCCTCTAAACTGCAAAAGATAAAAAATAAATCAAAGGCATCATGGTGAAGATGATTCCCCAGATGAAATGTGATTTCAGTTCTCGCTGAGTGTTTCGGAGTACGAGTTTATTTTACACATTGCGAGAGATGACAAGATTTTGCATGCTGACTTGCTGCGTACCGTCATTAGCGTCGACGGCGACCGCAGATGGCAGAGATTTTCATTCCTTGGCCGCGGCAAAGAGATGCGCTGTTTTAGAAGGACTTAAGATCTAAATTGGATTATGTGTAGACGGATAACTTCCCTTTTCAGGCTGTCAGATTACGTAATCTCCCCCTTCCGCCCCCTCAAAAAAATTTACAGACGATTGCGATATCCGGTAATGCGAAATCTAAGCGCGGCTCTTTACTCATATTTCCACGCCACGGCTGCCAGGTGGCGTGATACGCTGTTAGCGATCATCTGGTATGTTCCCGCGGCAGTTGCCTTCCGGATGTCCATTCCTCCTCTCTTGCCGTGGTAGGTGGCGTTTCGCTCTGCTACTACCTGTCACCTGTCAGGTGGCAGGGTGACTGTGACCTGTCAGGAAACGTGTTACGTCGAATAAGACGCGGAATGCAGGAACGGACGCAGTTGTGAGCTCTTTCCCTCTCTCTTGATGTTATTAACAGGGGAAAGTCTGCGTTGGTAATATAACCCTTAACGTCGTCCAGGTTCGACTTGCTCGATCACATTACTCGATCTCAACTTCGGGAAAGTAATTGTTTAGTTACACTCAGAACAGAAGAACAAGCAGAAAACTATTTACATATGACTGTCTCGCAGAAATACCTGACGAAACCAGCCACTGGTCCCCCAAAACAGACTCTTTTATTGCATATGTCACCGCACTCAGTGAGAACCAACAACCAATTGGGTAATTTCCCAAACATGTGTTCAATCAAAGCTAGGGGAAGGGACGACACAGAAAATCAAAGATATGATAAAAATTGCACTCTCCACGAGCTTAGCAAACGCCCTCGCATTACCACGCTTCGGTATGTTTACAGACTCACAACAGGCAAGCATAGTGTATACACAAGTTCGTCGAAACACCGTCTCCGAGGCGACGTAGGAACCGACTTGTTGAAGCCATCCAGGAAAGTTGCAAGAGACAACATCCGCATCCTGCGACGGCACTATCGAGTCGGGACGAAAGGGAGCAAGGCGGACGACTCATTACTTGCCGCGTGCGGAAGCGCTTACGGTGGGAACATTAATTTAAAGATGCCTCCTCGAAGGCGTCTCTATACACCGCCAAGCGCGCTGACCAGCATCGTCCTTAGTAGCGGCTGCGACTCGTCTCTTTGTTCTGTTGTCAGAATTGACAGTCCTGCCACGGAGGCAAATCACACACACACACAAACACGCATAGCGCTCCGTCTGTAAGCAGGGTGCCCCGACTGAGGCGCACGACAAACGCCTAAAAGCCACAGTATGGTCGTTTTTGAGCCGCGTGCGGGCACGTCCTTGCAACCTTGCGAACGGTCCGAACAACGGGGCGCATGAACGCATCCGCCCGGGCGGACCAAGTTGGCCAACTTCAACTTTCGGGCGCACGACCGGATGGTGGCATCGAAGCTATTGGCTGCTGGCCCGTGACGTGCCAGGCCCCGCCTCAATTTTACCTGTGCAAGATGGCCGCCCGCGAAGCGGTGTGAGAAACCAGGCCTAGTAGGTGGTAGCTATGCCGAGAAACTTATATTGGCCCGCATGTAACTAGTACGAGTGCTGACAGTGGCTTCAAATTTCGCAGAGTGCAACAGCGGCGAGTGACAGTTTCCCCCAAGTTGTTTTGTCTCCGTCTACACTTATTTCTCTGAGCGGCCTTCAAACCTCTAAAGTTTACGCAAGACGTACTCCGTGCCGTTGTCGCGAAGTGTTTATTTTGAGCCATTTGTGATTGTTGCAAGTGTTCTTTATTCGCGCGTGGATCTCCGAGAACGGCAGCAGGAAGCAGATCCCAAGGGTGAATTTCCTGTGCATAGAGCAAGCTTCACAGCACTGTGACAAGTGCAAGTGTAGTGAAAGTGATTACGGTGGAAAGGAGGGCATTTTTGACTGTTAGTGAAATCGCCTACAAGTATAATTGCGTTCGAAAAACTCACCACACACACCTTGTTTTTCGAATGCTGAAATGAACCTCGAGGTGTACAGCTGATCGTGGTTCTTATGTATGCTGTGCTTGGGAACTGCCGTGAGTGCGACGTGACGAAATGAACTTCAAGCTCTAGAGCTAGTCGCATTCGTTGCCGCGGTTGGAGTGATCGCGAGCGCAAGTTGTTTTTCAGGCGGATTCACACTGGCGAGTCGCAAACGTCCCGCGAGAGATTCTGGGCAATTAGTTGCTGTTTCCGAAGCGCTAGGAAAGCTAGGAGGGAGCGGAGCAAATCGATTTGAACCTGTCGCGCGACCTCCGCGACTCGTAAGTGTGAACCCGCCATTCCTGCGGCGTAGCCATCACCGATATTGATGCGTGGCAGCTGTCACCTCTGGAGCGTCTTTTTGTTTACTTCCTGCCGGCTATCTGCAATAAATATTTATGTGACAGATTGAATGAATCCGACTTACCCTGCATGTGGCCGGGGGCTGAGCGATGTGCCTAGATGCGATATGCCTAGGATGCTAATGAACATCGCTTCACAAGTATCCCCAAGAATTTTTTTTTAAGCGTATTGTGGAACCTCGGTTACCAGTAGTCAAAACTTGAATCTTCGCATTTTCGCGCCTTTCCCTCTCCTCTCGTCACTTTTTGCACGCTGAAATGTCGGCGCTCCTCCACTGGTCCGACGCACTCAACCCTCCGCCGGCTGCTGATGTGCGCGGGAGTTCCTCAGCCAGCGGAGCTGACACGCGAACCAATGATAACAGTCCGCTGCTGAAGTAACGAGCGCTCTCTGACGCGTTGCGTGCGGATTCGGGCGAAAGCCGGGCACCGCTTGTCGCCGCTAGACGCGGAAACGGATTTAAAAAAAATGTATTGCAAACTATCGGCTCACTCTCGGGGTATTGTACGCGGCATGAACGCTCTCTACATAATGCAAGCATTATATAGGCAACCTCAAACATCCTTTTCAGGGACCCTTTAAGTGGGGAGACAGCAAGACGGCCTGTTTACGTGACAGTGACAACCAACGTTTATAGACAACTACTCTGCATGGATTAATGAAAAACCTACAAAATAAAAGCAATTAAATACATGTAAATAGTCTGTAGTGGGTGTCACCACGTCGCGCACTTTTGCGTGCGCTCCCAGACACCCTTAGAGCATGCGGGGGTAGCGGTCTCGGTCACAGAGGAGATGCCCTCGACTCAGCGTGGCAAGCTCAGCCGGAGACCAGCTACCAAGTGACAAGGGGGTTGGTTGTTTGGTGCCCAGCTTTCGCCGGTCGCAAGCCAGAGGAGGGTCGGAGCCAAAGGTTCACAAAACAGAACAAAGTTTATACAGCTGAGAGACGATACAGAGGAAGTTACAATCACTCGTACGAGCACATACAAAGTGATTCACAAATGAAATGCAACTCATGCAAAGTCACAATATAGAGAGATACAATTCAACAAAAGCTTTGCACCTAAAGTGCAATAACACAGAGACAGAGACAAATAATGAAAACACAATTTGATCACCGGGCACTGCGACTGTCCGACGACTTCAGGAGCACGACGGGGCCGATCCGCGGACTGGCGCACGTTGCCTCGCTGGTCCGTCCTTGGCTGGTCGAGTGGTGTTCTCCCGGGACTCGAGCGGGCCCGCTTCTCGGAAGCTTGAACGGCGGCTCGGGCTAACTGACAGCGGTTGCAGCCCCTCATTTATAGGCGCGGACCGCGTCTGTTTGTTCTTCGCGCCAAGGCAGGCGCGCACATACACGCACCTTTAACCGCACAAACTCCTTCTCCTTCTTGCGCTGGGCGCGCGACCCCATTGGCCGAGCGCGGAAACCACCTTCTAGAAGAATCTAGGTCATTCGCGGCACGCTGAGTCATCGATGCCGGAGCGAAGGGGGGGGTATCCTTTGGCACGGAAGGTTACCCCCTTTCCGTCGACAACAAGCAAAAACTTCAACATTCGAGAAGGATCGACGCCGCGCGTGTCTATGTTTACTTTGGCGCCCCGACGGCGATCTGAGTGAAAAGTACCGTGTGCTCCCGGGGGTTCTTCCCCCGCTGTTTTTTTTTGGTTTTACTTTACCGCGCGCGGGCGTGATTGCTTAGGCGCAGCGCCGGTTTGTTTGTTTTTTAAAAGATGCGCCGAATTTTTTTGACAATGAGATATTTATAATAACTGATGATTTAATCATGTAGATTATCTTAGTTATCTTAGAAATCAATGTGAATTTCCTGCTTGTAATTACAAACGACTGAATATGTGCTGCTAAACTAGCTTGTTCTAGTTCTCTGTCCTTAGCTCCGAGAATTTGCGATACGAAGCGCGTCGTCGTTCTGAAATCGTTATTGGACGTTTAGGGTACCGGCCGCGGTGGCTCAGTGATTAGGGCACTTGGCTGGCTCTGAGCCCGAGTTCCCTTGTTCGAATTCGGCCGCGGCGGCCGCGTTTTGTTGGAGGCGAAACGCAAAGGCGTCCGTGGGCTGTGCAATGCCAGTGCACGTTAAAGATCCGAAGGTGATTGAAATTGTTCCGCAGTCCTCCACTACTGCACCTCTTTCTCCCTCTCTTCTTTCACTCCCACCATCCTCTCTTCCCTTACGGCCAGGATCGGGTGTTCACCGAGATGTGAGACTTACTGCACCATTTCCTTTCCTTAAAAGTCATTTTTCACTTTTGAGGATAGCGTAACTTTCAAGGTGGGCACTCTTCAAATACTAGGGGTGAAAATCTTGGACCCAAGTGAGAACGGTTGCATATATGGGCGTTTTTTTAGCGGAGACTGGCCGACTAGCGATCGACCAGTTGTACATGATCACGGTGTGATGCCCTTTTCACTTTATAGAATATAAATAGCGCAAACGTCAGTCGCCTCCCGTGACGCTGTTTCAGATAAAGCTCGCCTGCGGTGTTGCAAAGTTTGTTGCGGCTTCGTTCGCTAACGTCATGGTCAGCCGCGCCGAGATCCATGGCTATCACAGCCGATCGCGGTTTTATCTCCTAAGAAAATCTCACAGCTAAATATGCCTCAATGTCTCCAGTGAGCCACAGTCAATGTGGGTATTCTTACTGCAAGATATTTTCATGTTTGATACGGCACATGTCTCTGCCGCCGCAGGGGCGGCAGTGACGGGCGCGCCACTCAGAACGATATAGTTGTTCGCTCGGTCGCATGCAGAAATCTTGATCCTACAAAACTCACCCATCCCGCGCCCTCACGCGGCCGTTCGCACGGTCGCAAGGACGCGTCAGCATACGGCTCAGAAACGATCGTACACCGGTCCGATGAGCTGCGCTCTAACAACAATAGCTTTCCTTAGAGAGGAAACTATGTAGTTACGCACCGTACGCTTTCCGCTCTACGGATGGAGGTGGTTTTCGTGTCTGTGGCTCCGTAACGCAAACAAATGAATGTGACCCTCTTGCATGTATTACAGTTTGAGCGCACAGGATGGAACCAGAGCCCTCAATTATCCTTGCGTGGTCTATAGGGTACGGGCCGCCACCGGGTGGCGCTCCACCGTACCCCCCAGCACACGGCGGTGCGCCACCCCCAGGTGGCGCTTCATATGGGCCTCCAGGTGGCAGCATGCCGCTACCGCAGCCTTTCGGAGCAGGACCCGGGTCCAGCACAGGGTACGGGTCCTCAGGACCACCGCCCCCATACGGGGCCCCGCCGGCACCACCGTCGGGCTACGGCCCTCCGCCGCCGTACGGTGGCCCGTCGGCAGCGCCATCTTCATCGTACGGGTCCCAGCCGAGCTATGGGCCTGCTTCGTCATCCTACGGGCCCTCTTCGGGACAGCCCGGTGCAAGTGGATACGGCTCATCTCAGTACAGCGGGCCGCATACAGGGGCAGCAACGAGCAGCACATATCCGCCGCCTCCCCCTCCTCCTCAGGGCGGCTACGGTGGACAAGGCAGCTACGGTGGTGGGCCGGGTGGCGGATACGGCACTGGCCAGGACTACGGCTACGGCGCAGGAGGGGTAAGCACCCCTTCTAAACGGCTTATTCGTGCAGCTTGGGCAGTGTCCATACTGCGCTTTGTGAGCTGTGCACTGGCTGCCAGATTGTTAGTAATAATAATAATAATAATAATAATAATAATAATAATAATAATAATAATAGGTTTTTAGGGCGAAAGTAAATGGCGCAGTGCCTGTCTCGTTTGTCGTTGGACACCTGAACCGCGCCGTAAGAGAAGTGATAAATGAGGGAGTGTAAGAAAGGAAGAAAGAGGTGCCGTAGGGGAGGGCTCCGGGATAATTTCGACCGCCTGGGGATCTTAACAGCACTAGGCCCAAATGAGAAGACAGGACGAGAGACAGCACTGACGAGTGCCGTGTTTCGTTTCGTCTTTTCTTTTGGCCTCGTGCCGTTCCTCTGTTTCACTAAAAACAATGTCTGACCAACTCACCCACGAGTTCATGTTGTTCTGAGCTTTGCATTCAGTTTTCGGCATATATGCCCCACGCAACTCCCGGGTTCACGTGCTGGCCAGCGAGGATGCAGGCCATGTGGGAAGAGGTGGCGTTAGCGAGATCACATATCCAACATTGCCGGAGAAAAAAATTTGGAAAGTTTAAAATTGTAAGATACTGTTAAAGAAATATTGAAGGAAATGTTCCATTATTTATATGTAGCAAAATCTTTCTTTTAAAGTGTTTTCATCGATCGCATCGAACAGGTAAGACTGCTCTAGAAAACCAGTGGGGAACACTTTTGACGGGAGCGAAAACGTTAATAGAAAAAGAAATGCAAGACTGCCGTCGGGTGATCTGCGGATATATTGATTGTGATGGAGAAATCTTGCATTATGTGGAAAATTTGCGCTCATAAGAGGTTTCCTGCTCAAAAATGCGTTTCTCCAGAATTGATGGGTATAAGGAATCCTTAATCTGTGCTAGCATTATACAGCGGGTTTTGCGCGTGAAAAAATAATCGTTTCCAGCGACTAGCCGACCCAGTGGGCAAAGAGATGGGAATTGTTGTTTCATTTATTCCCGGCTTGGATGCGGAGTGCTATGGTCAATAGACTGCGTCACTCCGGAGCAATCTTTTGCACATTATTTACACCTTTTCATCCGTTACTAACTGGAGTGAGTTCGATATTTGGCGATGATTGCATAAGGAACAGGCGATGGTCTCAGAAATTATGTAGAATGGAACATTCTTGAAAAACGGACGTCTCAAAGCTTTTAGCACTAACTGATACATTGTTTAGAGCAGTCTAGTTTAGTTTAGAGGGTTCAATGTCCCAAAGGGACTCAGGCTATGAGCGGCGCCGTAGTGTAGGGCTCCGGATAGTTTCGACCACCTGGGGTTATTTAACGTTCACTGATATTGCACAGTACACCAGGCACAGTACACCGGCGGACATTTAGCGTTTCGCGTCCTTCGAAGCGCGACCGCCATGATATGAATAAGGAATGATAAACTAGCATGAAATTGGATTGAAAATTATTTTTGGCGCCTTGCGTCGCCCGAGAGCACAACCTAAGCAGAAGTCGTGCAACTACTGTAAATTTTTTTTGTGTGTTGCTAAAAACTAATTTTGAACACCTTGCACGATTTTACGAGAGACTTGATTGCTGGGACTTGTAATAAATGTATCCCTGTTAAAACGCACATTGGAACTTCCTGAAAGTCCTATTGGCGCTGATCAATGATCCACTTAAAACGGAATGGTCGAGATCCCGGGAAGTTTCGAGTTTCATGCTGCACAATGCACTGGACCTCTTAAAAAGTTCACTTTGCCCGTCCTTTTCGCAGTTAGTTGCGGCGCCACCATAATCGTACATAAACCCCAAAATGAATAAAAGAAAAAAATAATACCAAGGCGTTTATTGAGTTCAGCGACGCATTTGTAAAGCATTGTCAAGGTCACATTTTTATAACATCTGAAAACAAGGTTTTCTGTTTTTGCGCTTACTTTGCATACGTGCATATACACGTAATATCAGTGGTAAACACTTTTATTGTGGTGCGTCCAAACGAAGCAGCCCATCATTGACCTTTTGCGGCTGTTTAGGACATGCGACCGACGCAATTACACGCTACCGAAGATAACTGCGATTTGAATTTCGTTTATTTTTGAAAAGGGATGATCTCTTAACGCAATTTTTTCCGTCGTACTGAGATACGCTCTCATTGTTCTTTGGAGTAACGCATTTGAAGTAAGTGCTTTCTTTTTAGTAACTGATGGATCGTGCTGCTTTAGGTTATTCGGACTGTGGACTGCTTCAAAATATTATTTCGCGATGCTGAACAGAAGGCGAGCTGTATACGTATCGTGATCGCTGAGGACAGCTCCCAGCTATCGGCATGCGTTGCCACTGCTCAACCCCTGCATCTCTTAGGAGCTACGTGGTTATATTTCGTTGATTAAAAAACTCCCTATGGCCCTTGTTAATATTTCTGGCCCTGACCAGAAGCCTCAGAGGCAAGTTTTTTTTCACGCAGAAAGGGTTCATATCGACAAACTACAATTGGGCAAATTAATGCTAAAAGAATCACTCCTGCGTGGTTGAAACGGCAGCCACATTAACGGCTTTCAAAGACCCGGTCATTTGAACCCTTCTACTCATCTTCCGCGCTAAAACCATAGTCGAAACATGTGTTAACTAGGCGACTGACCAATTCGTCACCTGCCTAATAGGCTTTCTCAAGAACCATTTCAGGCTATTGGACTGGCGATAAATTGTAAGTACTTGCAAGAATTCAGCCCCTTTACTCTTGTTGTTTCATCCTGCTTGCCCACCCGATCTCGTGGTAAACGATGCTCAAGAGTAAATGCCATCAGTCCATAACAAGTTCTTCTTGAGTGCAGGCCGCTCCGTTCGGTGGCACTGCGCGGCAAGTGCGAGAGCTTTTGTTGGCCTCGCATAATATCTTCTTTCGTTCTCGTGCTGCCAAGAAATAAGACTTTTACTCGGCATGTCTCTTGAGCAGGGGCACTGGTAAATCTCAGCTCAACGGAAGCGTCTCTTAGTATTACTCATGTGACGCGCTCTCATTGTTTTTTCCAGGGCTCACGGAGAAACCTCTCGTCATCCAGCTACAGCTCGGGATCCGGCACATCTATGGGCGGCAACTACAGACCGCGTTGCGTAAGTGTGTCGGCAGAGAATGCCTTGTTTTCGTTCTCCCGAGCTTCTGGTACGATAATTCGTTCCGGAGACTATGTATATTAGTCGACGTCACATGTCACGGTATGCTGTGCGTCTGCCATCGAGGCTGGCTATGACTACTCACGAACCTGACATTCCGATGTGAAAATTGACCTGTGACACGATCGCAATGCCACCAAAGGGCACCTTTTCTCACATTGATAAAAAAAGCAACTCGTATAATTCTGGCCGTTTCATGGGTTGAAGCCGCTAGAACGGTAGCTGCACCGCAACGCTTCGAGATCCCTTACCCACAAGCCATCCTGGATGGCATGGCCACAGCCCACCTGGCAGCCCACTCAATTTTTAGTTACGACATACCTCCTCATCTCACCTGTACAAAAGTGCGAGGATACTATATGACCCAGCGAATGGTGCGTGTTGCAGTAGACAGCATATGACAAAAAATAAAAAAGGCAAACTGGCCGGTAAACTATTTCAAACCCCGACGCAAAGACACTATGATTAAAGTAAAAATTTGTTTGAGAACGCGATTTAGTGCGGACATGAACTATGCATAGTAATAAATACTGAGCCTGAAGCCGCTAGTGCAAATTTTTGCTATAACATATCGAAAAATGCCCAAAATCACTTTGTAAAGAAAAATTAAACAATATCAAAAGCTTCGGTATTAACGAGTCCGGCCATTTACATGGTGAGTTGTTGCAAGTGTAGTTTCCTTTTAACACACAAACGTTCTGACTGTGTTTGTATCTTGGGCAATGATATTCCCGGGGTTTCTATTTGAAGTTGGACATGTTCGGTGAAGGGCTTGACGAGTTGGCATGGAGAATAGCGAGACATTACAAGGGCGGTTGGTTTTACTACGTAAACAGCACGAATGCCATTGGGCGAAAATGCAGCCTCTTCCATGGATGACTGCTTATTTCTGGCCTTTCATGTTCTTCCATTCCCACTGTGCCATAAGTTTTCTGTAGCCGCTGATATTTATTATAAAATTAAGCAGGACACCACATCTTTCAGAAACACATACGCGAATAGAAATATAAAATAAAGACTACGAGTTACCTCTCCCGTTTCCACTCGCGCTCGGACTAACTACGGCGCCTAACACATGGATAACCAAATTGCCACAATATGAAACGAGTATACTTCAATAATTTATGACGCTCTAACCTGGAAAACCATGTTTCGATACAAAAAGAAAATGAAGATTCTATTTTCGTTTACTACTGACGCACCAAATACATGGGGTAGATTTTTAAAAGCGAAATTTATTGCCCCATGGCATCATGGATGGGTGAAGGTGTGATGAAAGATGTAGTAGTGATTAAATGAATGGAAAAAGGCTAGCTGATTTGATGAAGTCCAGTAGAGAACCACGGTACGGTCCCTGCGTCCAGGCAATGTATGAAGCAGGGCTGCTTGGTGAAAGACCCGCTACGTTCAGGTGCCGGATCCTTGTAGGCTTGAGAGCAGGGCAGTTCCACAGTAAGTGGTGAATGTCGACTTCAATTTCCTCGTGTTTACATATCGGACACCCTGGCCGAGGAAACAAATCTATGTACTGAGGCCACTTCCGAGTGACGGCAGGTGTGAGGGCAACCACGAGCTGGATCCTCCTAAGCGCAACCTCCTCTGTACGGGTAAGACTCCGGGGGAGTGTTACCGCACACGGAGGGATGAGAGCACGTGTGCAGCGCCGGAGGAGTTCCTTTCTTGATGAAAGGAGGGCAAAGTTGTCCAAATGAAGAAGCCGAGCCAGTGATGAGTATGGATTCGCAAGGCGGGTCACTAAATCTGCCTGGCTTTGAGAGGTCAGCATATCCCGTGGGACCCACTCAATACGTACTGGTTGCGGGATGCGTGCCGCGAGCCGGTGGATGTCCTGACATATCGTTGGACAGCGGCTAACACGTCATAGGAACCGGACAACTTGAAGGGCGTCAGTACGGATGAAAACGTGGGCCGCAGGGAGCGTAGATGTGGCGTCCACGGAGCAGAGAACTTCTTGAACTGCAACGAGTTCAGCACAAAAGGACGAAGGGGGTTCCGTAAGCTGAAACCTAGAGGTTTGATTCAACGCAGATCTGCGCGGACAGTATATTACTGTAGTTGCTTCTCAGGCTTGTATGTTTGCGTCTACGTAGACAACAATGGATCCTTCAGGCAAGCAAGCATCTTTTTCCCAAATTTCTGGTGAAGCAACGATGCCGAATTAGCAGATGTTGGTCGGCGACTATCTGTTGGCTTGTTGTCACTGAGCTGTAAAAACTTCCGTGGGGGAAGAACTGGCATTGCCGGCTGCAGAATGGAGTGTGACGTTGCATAAGTCCTCAGTGCATGCGTGGAGTGCGATAGACTGGCCTTAAGGCTGCGCGCATCACGGCGCTGCTGCACCAGCTCATCAGTGGTATTAAGCAGCGCATTCACTTGTAAAGCTATGACCGGTGTGATGCGTGGAAGGCACGTAATGGTCCTCATAGCCTCTCGGTTCACGGCTTCAAGGCGATTCCATTGGGCTCTTGTAAGATGTTGATACTTGGCTTGATAAACAATACGTGGCTGCAGAACTGCCCTCACCAATTGCCGTGCAATGAACGAGCCTGCGCCACCCGTTTTAGGAGCAATTCTTCTAATCAAACCCAAAGTCTGAATAGCTTGCCTTTTTGCTTCAGAAAGCCATGCACTCGCTGATCCTGATTGGTGAATCATTAAGCCAAGGATTTTTACTCTCAGGCTTTCCTGTAGTGGGGTGCCTGATAGACAGAGACGCTTTGGACTTGCAGAAAGTTTACGGCATCGCCAGCAGTTGGCGACCGACGTGTATGTTGTTTTATGCACGGATAGCTGAATTCCGATGGATGATGCGTAATTAGAGGTAACATCCAAGGCAGATAGAAGGGCAGCTTCCTGAGTACGAAGATCTTGGTGAGTACTCCACACCGTGATGCCATCAGCGTACTGAAGGAATTTTACGTCACGGATGTCATGTAAGCGCCAAGCCAGCGACATGAAAGCAATATTAAATAACGTCGTCGACAATACTGATCCCTGGGGCACGCCGCAGAGAGGAACAAATGATCCGACCACTTCGCCGCTGAAGCGAATTGCAAATTTTCTGCCTTCCAGAAATGATTCGACAAAACTACGCACTCTCAGAGGGAGATGAAGCATGTCAATAGAGTTCAGAATGGCTGCATGACTGATGTTATCATATGCTTTTTCAACGTCCATTGCTAAAACGGGACGCACATTGAGGCAGCGGGTAGATGACAAAACTGCAGATTCCAACACAGCTAACCCATCCTCTCTACCGATATATGGACGAAAGCCGATTTGTGCTGGGTGATAAAAACCGTGCTGCTCTAGCCACCATGACAATCGTGTGGCGAGCATTTTCTCCGCCAGCTTGCACAGCGTAGGAGTTAAGGAGATGGGTCGTAAGTTTGCTAGGTCCGTCGGAGGCTTTCCTGGTTTCGAGATAGGAATCACAACAGTGGATTTCCAGCTCTCAGCCACGGCGCCATCCAGCCATACTTTGTCTATGGTGTCTAGTAGTTGAGGGAGTGTAGCGCTACTTGGGTTCTTGTACACCTCGTACTGAATATTTTCCGGGCCGGGCGCTGTTTTCCGTTTCGCATCATCTATTGCAACCAGCAACTCAGGCATAGAGAACGAACACGCAATTCCATCTGCGTCGACATCAGACGGCATTTGATATACATGCGCTGGGATGCCTACCTTATTTAAACTAGCAGCTGAAGAAGGCACAGCATCGTATTTTGGGAAAAACTTTCGCGCTGCTGCTTTGGCGAAATCATCTGGCGACAAGTTAGCCGCAAAGCATGCGGTTGCTGCTGCGTCAGTCGAATGGCGACCGCATTCCATTGTACGGAATGTTCGCCAGAGAGAGGCATTCGAGGATTTTGCAGAAAGTTGTTCGCACCACACATGCCAGTGCCGTCGAGAGAGGTCGCGTTCATATTTGCGTGCCTTAGCTGTAAGATAGTGCAATCGCGTACTTGCCTGCGACGAAGTAGGGACTCGCGTTGTAGCCAGCTGGGCTTGACGGCGTGCAGCCCACAAGTTAAGAAGGCCGAGGTCTGATGCAGGTCAACCAACATCAGTCCAGGTGGTAGTTGCAGCACTGTTGTGCGCTGTTTGTATGCGCTCAACGAGGATTGGCGAAGAATCTGAAGAGCGATTGTCCAGACAGGAGCGAAAACTGTCCCAGTTGTTCACAGAACATTTGTAGCGTAAAGGTCGGAAATGTGAGGTGTGAAGACCGATGATGATAGGGTGATAATCACTTCCCCAGCAGTCTGTCTCCATGTGCCAGGAGGGAGTACCAGGACCCGACCACCACGTCAAGTCTGGAGCATAGGAAGCACCGCGAGTTTGACGCACTGGTCGTGTTGCTGTCCCAGGATGGTTGAGCAGCACAAACTGGGCATCCGTGAAGGCGTCCCGCACACGCCTGCCACGAGGGCTCGAAGTGTGGTACCCCCAATCCTGGTGATGGGCGTTAAAGTCGCCTCCGACTAAAATCGAACACCGGGATACTGCCGACGGACACTTATTAACCAGCCAAGATTAATATGGGAGGAAGTGCCACCGGCTGGTCTAACGTAAAATGAAACGAGCACAACCGTTCCCTTCTTAAATTTCGCAGCCACAGCCACTACCTCTTGATACGACGTGCACCAGTTTTCGAGAGCAAGGCGTACATGCGGAAAACGTGAGTTCACATACACCGCTGCCTTTCCCGGGGAGCAACAGTTTGTACACGACGGTCTATCATTGAAGGAGACATGTAGGCACTGAAGCCTGGAATCGATGGTAAGGCGTTTGTTTCCTGTAGCAACATGGCCCATACCTGGAGGTTGTAAATTTGTAGTCTGGTCTTGAGCTCTCCCACCTTCGTGGAAATGCCTCTGCAGTTCCACTTCAGCACACCAACACGACTGGAACTTGCCATTTCTAGTTGCTAGCCCAAGCGCTGTAGTATCACGGACGTCAGGTTGTACAACTGGTGGATCATAAACCGGAGCAAGGAAGTCGCCATGTTGTCCAGTGGGATTGCGGTAATCTGGGAAGAGGCGGCAGGAAATGACACTGGTGGGCGGCAGTAAGGCGATGTTGCTGCACCATTTATAGATGTGGAGGATGATTCCGCTGCCCGTCTACGTCGAGCGAGCAGTTCACGGTGTTGCCGGAGCTTAGTGACCTCATCAAAAAGACTTGCGATTTCTTCGTAGACTGCGGCCATACCGTCCTGCGGTAGTTCAGGCACACTGCGCTGCTTTGTTGGCTGTTTTCCGGAGCGTTCTTTTCACACAGTATCGTTAGGAGGCTGTTGAGCTGAAGGATCATGCGAGGTGTGCTCAGGAAGCTCCGGCCACTCGTCGTCATCCCACTGGAGAGCTGCAAACCGATTGGATGTCTGCAATGAAGATATACTGTCATGTATTGGACAATGCTTACGTCATTCGACGACGAGCCTTTTGTGTTGCCTTTTGTTTTGTCGGACAGCTTGGAGATGTTACCTCGTGGTCGTCGGATTTGCAAAGGCCGCATCGATAAGCCACTTCCCCTTCCGATGTACCTTCACCGGCAGCAGTGACGGGGCAGGATTTGCGCATATGCCCAGTACGGAAGTAGATATAGCAATATACCGAATCGGTTTATATGGCCGAGGCCGTAAAATACAGCCATAACAGTACAGACGAGCTGGTAGTGTCAGAAGGCCTTGCAAGGTGACTATGCAAGAGTGCCCCTTTCCCGTGCGTCTGGCCTGGATGACACGGCGCGTGGGACAGTACAGCTCACGCTGGAGTGCAGTTTGATCCTCAGTGATATCGACGTTGTAGACGACGCCGCGCTGCAAGTCGGAGCCTTCAATTAAATACACTTGTACTGGCACTGAGATTTTGCTTGTTAGTGAAACACTGGTGAGCGTTTGCAGCCGTTCTACGGCAGTCAGAGTCGGAAGCCACACTGCAATGGTGTTGGACTTTGTCCTGGCTGTGAAGCCCCGAATACCTTTGGTTCCGAGGTACGCGTTCAAGTTAGCTTGTAAAATCTTGTTTGGTATATCCGTGAGACTTTTGTTGGCCAATGATTTAATGGTCACTTTGTAAGAAGACGCTCCGGGTGTAGGCTCCACTGAGTTCTCGATCGTAAGACAAGTGCACTTGCCTTAAGAGCCATCACTTGCTGAAGATGGAATCTGTTGGCTGTCGTTTGAGGGACGCTTGTGAGTTGTACGAGGGTACTTTTCCACGGGTAGAGGTGCCGATAAGTCCATTGGAATGTCCTGTTCATCATTCTTGCGAGTTTGAGGTCCATCCGAAAGGGTAGAGTTGATGGCCATTGGCCCTGAGGGCAGATCACTTACGAGCAGTTCGGCATTTCGGGAAGGCAGGAAGGGTGCATCTGTCGATGAACCGGGAGCACAAAGCAGTACCTGGCGCCGCGGACCAGGTGTCGACTGCGTGGCAGGTGCTGCCACGAGAGACGCCGGCAGAGCTACCTCCGCCAGCGTGGCAGCGGAGGCAATAAGCCTAGCGTTAGTGCCCAGCTCAGCTGCAATCATGCATGGTTCCCAGGAGGCCTTAGACGGCGAGAGGACGTCTGGAGCTTCTTCGGAAGGCGAGGATGCAATTCTCTTCAAATAGGGCGCGTATTTACGTGGATGGCGCGTTGGATCGGATAGTTAGTGATTGTATTGTTAGTTTCGTTCCTACTAACTTGTTTTTTGTGTAACGAGTTGTAGCGTTGCTGATGGATTTTCTTTCTTTTATAATGCCTTGTGTCGTGATTAGTTTCTACTATGCTTAAAACAGACCTGAAGAGTTTTGCTTTGTTTTGTTGTTTTTAGTTGAATTTTGTTCCGAAATGAATTTGCTCACCCTTCTGCCATTGACGTGTTACCCAGAGTAAGCCCTCGTCAGAAAGAATGCTATTACTTTCTTCCTTTTGCCTCATTCCGTGGGCATGTTCTGTGTAAACATAATGATGTCCGAACAAACTGATTTGATTTGATTCGATTCGGCTTACGTTCTGCTGCTAACTCAAGTACGTTGCTATAAATGATAATACAAATACATCAAAATGACGGCGTATACAAGTTGACGTCGGTATAACGACGCAATAAATCGCGATACAGTTGGCTGCCTTGCACCTGGAATCAAAAATAGCGTATTTAATTTCCTTAGTATTAATCAGTAGTGGATAGCTTAACCTTTGCATTTGGGCAGCTAAAACGTATAAATTTTAGATATCACTAAGTTGTTCTCCACATGCTTGATGCGTTCATTATGCTTTTACAACACGATGTGGTCGAATTTTGGAATACTTTGCCTGTTGCAGTTGTCTAACAACCGGATGTACGTACATAAATTCGAACGTTAGATTGATATTTTGTGTCAAGGGCGCCCAACTTGACGTTATGAGATGTCAGTTTTGTATATTGTGCATTATATTGTATACCCTCCTTGTAATTACACTGAAGCGAGCGTTAACGGTGTTAATAAAAAAAATTAAACGGGTGGAGCAATGATTATAGCTTCACTCAGCGCGAAAGCACAGCCTGGATACGGCCGTTCCTTACACAAGATGAAATCGCCCGCTAATTCTTGTCGATCACGGAGCCGTGAGTTTACGCCCGCTGTGACACGGTTGACAAAGTGTTTTTTTGAACCGGCGCATGTAAACTGCTTGCCATGTTTTTGCTCGATAGTAGTAATGGCAATGTAGACTGCAGTTACTGAAGGAGGACTAACAGAACCAGTCAGCCCATTACAACGTAAGAAGACAGAAGAAACAACTTCATGCCACCGGTGGGATCTGAACCTACGACCTCCGAATTTCGCGTCAGGGGCTCTACTAACTGAGCTACGGCGACGGCTGTCCAATCTTTTGCTTTCGGGGGTATTTGTGTCTAGTGCAACCGAACCTTGAGAATGTTCATGAGCGCCAAATAAAAACCATCCCCTATACTTCTTGGTTTCTGTGACAGTTGGCTTCAGTCATGTATCGATTCCTTCAGGCATTCGTTTTTCCCCAAGTGGTCAGAGACTTGAATGCCCTGCCTGACGATGCTCTTAAGACCGCTTCGCTTTCTTAATATCTTCGTAAGCTTTGTGGTACTGTTTACAACTCCTAATGGCATTAATTATGGTTGTGTAGTTGATTTGTGCGTTAATTTATTGGACTGAAATTGTAAGATTGTGTCTGCTTTCATTTTCTTCCTTTTTTTGTTCGCTTATTTATTTCAAACCGTTGTCCGATGTTCTGGATTAACAGTTGTATTTGCCGCTTTTTTTCCTTTTTCCACTATTCTGAACTTGTTCCTTTTCTGTGATACGGCAACGGGATGAGCTTGAGCTGTGCTGGTCAGCACAGCGCCTGGTTTAAACAGGATGCCATTGGAACAAACTTTCATTGTAAAAGTTCTGGCACAACATCATCTACATCAGGCCACCTTGCGACTGACAGGAATGTGTCCCCCACTGCTAAAACAAAACCACCTGCATGGCACCTTTTCAACCAAAAAAAAAGGTTGTTTCTTCGCACAGTATAAAGAAATAAAGTTTATTAAGGACTCTGGTGTGTGCACGAGAAAAGAAAGTGGGCATGCAAAAGCGCACTCCAGTTTGTTTCGCAGCTGTGGGGCAGAGGAAGATGAAGGTTTAATTCTCCTGCTACATCAACTTCGGTTCGGTTTCAGGTGCATTCCACGAGGGAACGAGGCGGATACAGGACGACACATTAGATTTAATGAAACGGGTTCGCAGTATCCTACTTCTACTACAGCCGAAGCCTAGCGCAGGCCGCTACGCCCGTTTTTCGGCCAGAATAAATACTGAAACTCTCATTTATAGGCAGCAGTATTCGTTAACACAGTTTCCGGAAGGGCGGCTTGTTTATTCAGGAGGCGCCTTCATTCAGTTCCTCATCAAGCCCGCTCCTTGATTATGAGAAAAACGATAGAAAATCAATCACAACTTATTCCTGCCCATGGGATGCTCGTATATTCAAGAACGCTTCTGCCGTTAACTGGTCTTCCTTTCTTCTTCAATTACGAGAAAAACGATAGAAAAAAAACCACAACGTATTCCTGCTCATGCGATGCACCTATATGCAAAAACACTTCTGCCGTTAACTGGTCCTCCTTTTTTCTTCGATTATGAGAAAAACGATAGAAGAAAATAATAACGTATTCCTGCCCATGGGATGAACGTATCTGCAAGAACGCTTCTGCTATTAACTGGTCCTCCTTTCTTCTTCGATTATGAAAAAAAAACGATAGAAAAAAAATAACAACGTATTCCTGCCCATGGGATGCACGTATCTGCAAGAACGCTTCTGCCGTTAACTGGTTCTCCTTTCTTCTTCGATTATGAGGAAAACGATAGAAAAAAATGGCAACGTATTCCTGTCCATGGGATGCACGTATATGCAACAAAGCTTCTGCCGTTAACTGGTGCTACATTCTTCTTAGATTATGAGAAAAACGATAGAAAAAAATTACAACGTATTCCTGCCCATGGGATGCACGTATATGCAAGAATGCTTCTACCGTTAACTGGTCCTCATTTCTTCTTTGATTATGAGAAAAACGATAGAAAAAAATGGCAACGTATTCCTGCCCATGGGATGCACGTATATGCAAGAATGCTTCTGCCGTTAACTGGTCCTCCTTTCTTCTTCGATTATGAGAAAAACGGTTTGGTTTATGGTTTATGGGGGTTTAACGTCCCAAAGCGACTCAGGCTATGAGAGACGCCGTAGTGAAGGGCTCCGGAAATTTCGACCACCTGGGGTTCTTTAACGTGCACTGACATCGCACAGTACACGGGCCTCTAGAATTTCGCCTCCATCGAAATTCGACCGCCGCGGCCGGGATCAAACCCGCGTCTTTCGGGCGCTTTATGAGAAAAACGATATAAAAAAAATGGCAACGTATTCCTGCCCATGGGATGCACGTATATGCAGGAATGCTCCTGCCGTTAACTGGTCCTCCTTTCTTCTTCGATTATGAGAAAAACGATAGAAAAAAAATGGCAACGTATTCCTGTCCATGGGATGCACGTATATGCAAGAATGCTTCTGCCGCTAACTGGTGCTACATGCTTCTTAGATTATGAAAAAAACGATAGAAAAAAATGGCAACGTATTCCTGCTCATGGGGTGCACGTATATGCAAGAACGCTTCTGCCGTTAACTGGCCCTCCTTTCTTGTGCGCGCCAGGAAGGAACCCTGAGGCCGTACCCTAACTTCGACGCGAAATCGGATGCACAAGCCCTTCGGACAGCGATGAAAGGATGGGGTAGGTTTCAAGTGTTGTCCTTCGGTAAGACTCTAAAACGCTCTGCGTATAGACGTAACGCAAGCGCTGTGCCTGGAGCATTACTATCAGTGAGGCGATTTCGAGCCAGTAATGAACCCGTTGTTGCTCCTGTTAACCGACGAGCTTTTTTTATTAAACGGTCGCCTTTAGACTGGACAGAGTGTGAGTGTTTAAAAGGTCACTTAACTTGTTTATTCACATTTCCACTTGTCCATTAAATATTTAATACCACGCGCTGCTTGGGCAAAAAACACAGAAGGGGGTGATTGGTCTACCCGAATAGATAAGCTAGTGCAAGTTACCTGCGATGGATAGCAATACACCGCTGACCTGAGGAGTCACGTGATGCTTGTCTGGTGTGCAAGGCAGAGAGGGTGTTCGCGCCGTCATTGCTCACTTGTGGGGCTGTAGATGAGTAAGGAGGACGCCCCAGGTCCAGGCACAGGCGCCTTAAAAACAAACAAAAACGTAAGCTTACTTCTGGCAGGATCTTTACTTAAGCAACCTAGAATCTGATACAGCTCCGGGCTAGCGCTGCTGAGTCCTGCGTCCTATCACATTTCATTGCAAGAAGTCCCATTTTTTGGTATAACTGGTCACACAGATAGCGGACTGAGTTTTTTAAAAGAAAATTTGGTTCTGTCGCTGCGAAAAAAATGAAATGGCCATGAAGCGCGTGTGCAAAGCTCATTCGCAATACCTTCTAGCTTTTGCGGCTACCCTATATTACAGCGAAATGTGCGCGTGAGTTCTCCTCAAAGTATCTTATCCTCTACTCCGTTCTGCAAAACTTAGTTGGAATAATGTTTATTTTCGTTTTCTTTTCTTACGCGTAAAAGCGAAACATGAGGCACTGCGCTGTGGGGGGCTTGGGATAAATTTCGTCCACCCAGAGTTTTTTTTACCTTCAGCTGGATCCAATAACAAGGTCGTTTTCTCATTTCGCCTTAATTAATCGATGTGCGGCCTTCGTGGTTGTGATCGCAGCCAAAGGTTAAGTCCAGCAGCAAAACAACATAACCGCTGAACCTGTCCAGGTCATGCACGTTTCCCAGCAGATCTTGAGCTACGTTACCAATATTTTGATTTATAGTAGCTGATGGTCATGCATTAATTCCCGTTTTTTTAGGCACAGACGAGGACGCCATCATCAACATCCTTTGCACCAGGACGTCACCGCAGAGGATGGAAATAGTCACTGCATTCAAACAGATGTTCGGCCGCGTAAGTGTTTCTGCGGCTTTTTTGTACTTTTGTTCCTTTGTTTCGTGTCTGTCACGATACCAAGAATTTCACGCAGATTCGCGAGAACCCATACCAGATCCCCGTTAAGTGACCCAAACGGCACTGCAGTGCCATTTCCGAACCGCACGAGACGATCGAAGCCGAAGGGTATGTGAGTATTAAGGAGACACGTAGGATAAGCAGAAGTTGGCCTGTATCAATATCGTTCGACGTTGTAATCACAATGAGACTACTCTCGCCGAAATTGGAGTTATTAGAAGCTAGAAAAGACCTAAAAGCGAAATAGAGGTGTCAAGTAAAATGTGTGCGTTGACAGGGATTTTAGGCAACGGATCCCAGAGGCTACGCTCACCAACACCGACCAAGGGTCTTGTCACCAACGTACGTGCGTACCTACACGTACGTACGTGCGTAAATAAAAAAGAAATCAAATAAATCTACACGACTGGGAGCCGAACCTGCGCTGACGCGAACAGATCAGCTTCGCAGGCCGCTGCGCGAAGGCACTATGCAATCGCCGCAGCCGATTGCGCCTCGTGTTAAACTGCAACACACACTCGAGCTGTGCATTTCGAATTGTCTTCATCAAGTTCCATCTGCGGCACGAAGAGTTCAGATCAGCTTAACGTACATCAGAGTTTACTTATATCTAATATCGTCGCCAGACGTACCGACGAGCCAGCAAAAGCAAAACCATGAGCCAATCAGGCTAAACACATGCTTTCGCACGTCTGCTCGGTGCAACTGCGTTAAAACCCCTCCACTTTTCGATAGGCACGTCACGAGCATGAATAGACTCGCTGGTAGATTTTTGAAATCCAGTTTTCTCGGCGATAAATGCGTATTTTACGTCAGGAAAGCGTCCGCATAGCCGGAAGGATCCAAAGAATCATTTTTACCGAGAGAAACAATTGGATGGAGTTGCGATCTGTCTCACTTTAACAGTGAGGGTTCATGGGATGACACAAATCAGAGGGACGCTAATCTCTGTGTCAAGCTTATTCAGCCTCTAGGATTCCTGTCCCCAGCATGCGCAGCGGGGACCAGTCACTTCAGTCAGTACAGCGTTTTTAGCCTAATTTTTTAATCTTTTGCTCAAGGCAAGGCGCTCAGGGGTAATTAATGCACATAGGCGTTAGGATATTCCTGAGCTTCACTGTTTGTGCAGCAACAGCCGGGCGGTATCACGCATATGCCAGCCCGACCAGATGTCCTCGCCTAAAGCTTGGGATTCCTTTCATATCATCTCGCTAGTGCGAACTCGCAACTGGGTGCGGGAGTGCCGTTAAATATCTGCCTAAATTTGTAGCTGGCCGATAGTTGACCGGGCCTTTTATCGTTTCACATGCAGCGGGTCGCGTTTCCCCTCGGTCAGCCTGTTTAACCCCACTTCATGTATGCACAGGCGGTCCACGTAAATAGCGAAAGGAGAAGTGCAGTGCTATTGCGTCTACATGAAGATTGTCTATTTCGGGTCTAGAGCATTAGAAGCACGCGCGCATGTCTTCACTACAACCACACCCGCGCATTCTTAGATGGGCCTGGCCATTACTTGCTTTTGGGTTCGTCCACAAGAGTTCGAACGTGCATGTCCGATCGACATTTTTAATTTCAACGAAAATATACATGTTAATGGAAGTGTACTCGGAAGAATATATCCGAGCTTACGTTTTGAAGAAAAAAATTCCTTTCTGAAAAAAAAAGGTCACAAAGCCAAATAAGTAAGCGGGCCGGTTTTTCCGCAATTCACGAAACCTAAAGTTTGGAACTCGTAAAAAAACTTGTTTGCATACAGCTGTCCAGATATTTTTCTGCCGACGCTTCACGCACAACATAATGAGGCGATGAATGTAATAATAATAATATAGTGGCACAAAGCAATGCACTACCAGACAGGAATACAGCACAACTTTGCGTTATTCCTTATTGAAAACAAAGACGATTACGAATTCGCTTAGCTTTATATACTTTTGCGATCTAGAGGAGTGCAATGTCCTGACAATAGGAAACATTGAATTCTATAAAACTTGAGCTCTGTAATACCAACCTATTGCCTTCGATATACAGGAAGCGCTGACTTCCCGATATTTGCCGTCCCCCTAACGCCCCAGTTATACTAAACGAAAGTGCCTTTCTAGGAAGTTATCTGTGAAATGCCTTCCCAGTGATCTGGTGTTTATAACAGTAGCCTAAGCCTAGTAGTACATACGTCCACACTTATCTAGAGCTCTCCAAGAACAAAGATGCGCCCTGCTGTCATTTGGTGCTGTCTTCTGGGCTCAGTACAGTTTTTTCGGGAGATTAGAAGTAAAGGACGGTCCATACGAGAAAGAATGCACGATAAAAACAATATTTTGAGCCATGGACCACTCGAAGATGATGCCAGTATATGCCGTAGTGCACCGTTCGAGCTCAAACCTAGTGTGTGGCGCACCGTACTTACGTCTCGCATATGCAATGCTTTAAAAGGAATATGCTTGAGCGGAGATAGGCGTGTAATATGCTTCAGCAGTCGAGTGGTGCAGCAGCGCCACCAATACTTTGCGTTCCGGTGGAACAGGGTGAATTTTTTTTTTCTGGCGTGGGGATCTCTTGATCGCCCATATAAGTGGCGGTGAAGGATAAAGGAATGGCGGGTTCACCTATTCTCATGAGCTTTGTTTGGTCTTCTTGGAAATATGAGTCGAGGCACATAGCGCTTTGTAAAAGCAGGTTCATTCATCTTTATGCGGACTCCGAGCGTGCTTCCTCACCTAGCCCCATTCGCAGAGTTCATGTCGCACACCGCAGGACCTAATCAAGGATATCAAGTCCGAGCTTCGCAGCAATCTAGAGTCCGTGATGGTGGGCCTGCTGTACCCGATGCACGAGTACCTGGCACGCGAGCTGCGCGCCGCCATGAAGGGGCTCGGCACGGACGAGGACTGCCTCGTGGAGATCCTCTGCACGCGCAGCAACGACGACATCCGCCGAATCAAGGAGAGCTACAAGGACGGTGAGCGCTGCAACGGGTGCGAGAGGCAAATGATCACGCAGGACATTATAAGGCGCAGTTCTGTCTGCCGCCTTCCGTTTGGTTATGCCAGTAATAAACTCATCGGGTACGTTGGCCTGCCGTCCTCGAGGACTGCAGCTGTGTACGTATAAATGAAGCTAATCGCATGGTCTAAAAAAGGAACTGTCACTGGAACTGAAAGGGAATATGGGTGTACTTTATCACAGTATAGCTGCAAAAAACGCTTCAATATACCAATAGCAAGAAGCAGTATATGTTGCAAAGGTGTTACGCACATAGAGCTGGCACCACCACGCTCAAGCCATAAGGTACTTTGCGCGTTTCCTGTCAAATAGTTGCGTGCCTTGTGAAAGCTAATGGTGCAGCAGTCGAGCAGTGAGGACCTCTGCACCAAGCGCACGCCGTCAGATGGCGTTAGCATGCATTTCGGCGTAAAGCCGCTTGATATCAAGGGGCTTTATTTCGGCCTCCGCTGCAGTTGTTTTCATCGCACAGTAGCAACACTTACAGCCCGCAACTTTTGGTCGTTTTTGCACACGTGACCATTGCCGCAACATTGCGTTATCGCTGTTCCTGCTTTTACTACACCAGAATAATGCTGTAAAGAAAATTGCTGGAATAATGTCGGCTGTTTTTAGTGCGGTCACCAAGTGTACGGGAAGCACATTCGAGAGAATTATTTCAACCAGGGGTTAAACTGATGGATCTCTTGAACCCCTGATAGTATCGATGTTAATTGAAACCTTCCGTAAATGATGGAATTTTAATACCGATGGGTCCTCTTATTTATCTAGGTCAGCTGCCTACGTAGACCTAGCGTACGTCTTGTGTTCACTAAGCGCTAGAAAATATGAGCACTTAATTCAACTGTAGCTGTTGTCGCTCACCCCGCACCGACATCGCATATTGGTGCGACATCATGAAGAAACTGTATGCGAATGGCTCAGTATGCTACAAGAGACAAGGTTCACTAAGCGCGAAAGTAGTGAAGGAGAGTACAGTCATGGACAAAATTTCATAGGATAAGGGTTCTTCTGACAAAACTAATCATACTTTGTTGTTAGGCAATCCAGCTCACAGGAAAGCTTGGATATTTGAGAGGACTTGCATGCCACATTCGTTGAAAAGAATACAATTGTCTGGGTAGTAAGGCAACACAAATAATTTTCTTTTGCGCGACTCCCGTCCCGTCAACTTTTTTAGGTGACTGTACATTGTCTCTGAGGCTCGTCTTGGCGTCTGAGGGCAGAGATATGTGGCCAGTATAGTTATGTGCGCGCGGTGACTGCGACATTTCTGTCATTTCACAATGGCGGCGCCCCTAGTACACGCTGAAATTAAGTTCGTCTCGGTACTTTTTTGGGCTGCTGATGTCCGTCTCCAATTTTGCACTGTTATTCTATTGAGTTTCCTTAGTGCCATTCTGTCACGCAAATGTTCCAAAATACCCGTTTATTATTTATTTGTCTTTTTTCGCTATGTCTTCTATTTGTAGTCTTCGGAAGGGATCTGGAGGATGACATCAGAGGTGACACGTCGGGCCATTTCCGAAGGCTTCTGGTATCAATGTGCAATGTAAGTGTAAGCGTTTTTGCCAGACTCGAACTCACAGCCACCGCAGCTAAGTCGAGCTAACGATAGCCAGCTGACGCATATTGTAGTTTGCTTAACACCTTTCGGCAGTCCAAAAAGTTTGTCAGTGACATTACCGCATTAATGCGTGCTTTGCGCAGGCGAGTCGCGATGAGGGCGTGGCTCCGGACCCTACGCGAGCAAGGAACGACGCCCACGTGAGTACACTCCACCGGTCTCCACGCGAAAATTTGCGGAGGTTGCTCTGCACCAGCTTCGTGTTTACGATGGAAGAAGAAGAGAAAGCACTATTTGCTAGGACTTCTGGCATTGGACTTATGAGGCACAAGAGCGAAAAAATTACTCTTTTACGAATTAAAAAAGCAGTGTGGCCCCGACAGCGACGATGGAGGCAATGATAGCGCTCTCTACCGCTTCTTGCAAGCACTGGAAAAACGCGGTCATGACTATCGGCGTACTTGGCGCTCCACGCAGTCAAAGAAAAGCAGTATAGATACGCTTCCAAGAAAGCGCGTTTTATAATTACTCAATTCATTTTTTCTGCACTACATTCGAAAGGACAAACTTGAGTGCGCCTTAAGGTGGCTTGATATATTTCGCTCGACAGCGTCACTCTAGATCGAGAGGCTAGATTAGAGGACGTTTTGTTTCGCATTTCTGCATATTAGACAACAAAACGTTTTCGCAATAACAAACAAATTGATCCAAAATACCACCCTTGAGGTTTCCTGTGCTGCGTCACTTCGCGTGTTTTCGACCGAACCTGTGACCTGGAAGTAAAGGTTCGTCTATTCATTGTTTTTGCATTTTTCCCTTGGCGCTCAAGTGTTCGTCTTGCTAAATCAACTTCGTGCATTCGCTTCTAATAAGAACTAAAAAACGGCTTTGGACAACGCGGCCGGCTTTATTTGCATAAGAGCCGCTGTGGTGGCTCAGTGGCTATGGCTCTAGGCTGCTGACCGGAAATACGCGGGTTCGATCCCAAGCACGGCGATCGAATTTCGATGGAGGCGAATCTAGAGGCTCGTGTGCTGAGCGATGTCAGTGCACGTTAAAGAACGCCAGGTGGTCGAAATTGTCCGGATCCCTTCACTACGGCATCCCTCACAGCCTTCACGAGTCGCTTTGGGACGTTAAACCCCCATAATCTACAAACCAAACCTATTTGCGTAACAAATGAAGAAACCGCATATTAAGTGCCTTATCGCCGAGTGGCATAAAAAAAGGTTTGTCGGCTGTTTACAGTCGAACCTGTAGCAAATCACACAATTTTTTGCACTGTTGGGTAGTCAGCTCAGCTGTCTTCGAACAGATTCTTAAGGCGGTCTTGTGCATCGTCCGTTTGCATCTGGAGATAAATTAAAACTCTATAGATCACGTTCAGAAGATTAATGTTCAATTAGTCGCGTTTCCATCACAAGAAAAGCGATTAAATGATTGTTCCCGTTGCTCTCGGTGCGACCGCTGACGTTAGCGGCTTTCTTCGTAGCTC
>NC_135497.1:286022371-286129137 GCF_052857255.1 Amblyomma americanum
TGTGGTCTGCACAGGTGCAACATGATTATACTCCGTTTCATACATCAGGTGCAACGCTGTCAAAGCTAGTGCTCTTGTTTGCGCGACCGAAAGGTAGTGTGCTTCTTGTGGTGAGCAAAACATTGTAAACGATTTGCCTCCAGGCTTACTACACGGCACAGTTGTCATGAGCTGGAATAAATGCACTCTTACTACACACTACACGCCATCCGTTCTTTGATCCTTACACAACTCGGCCACAGAACAGGCACGGAGTAACACGCCTCCCTTTATTTTCTCGTGCGGACTACTTCCGTACCTTTCACAGTGTTGCACTTGGTGTATGAAACGGAGTATACAGTCGCTGAACTCGGTGGCGGCCAAGCACCGATGGAATTGAGCCTCGCTTTGGCCGGTCTGCCGTCATCGTTCTACGCATGCGAAACGTAGGCTGTCAAAATGCTGGCATGAGGTAAAGTGCCATCGTGAAGTGGCGTTTGCTATGTAGCATGCGGGAGCCCCACCACGATCGCAACATAACAGCAGAGTCTGTATTGCATGAGTTCCTTATGGGAGGTTGGACAGGACTGGCTCAAGAAAACGTAGCAGCTGGGAAAATGCAGCATCCAGGAGAACATAACAATGGGGTTTTGTATTTGGTCATACTCTGGCACCATAATCAATCTTGGAAAGCTCAATGTGGACGGAGATTTCATTTTTTTGGAACCCGCTTTAGCCACTGCAAGCTGTCGCAGCACAGTTGCAGGGAGCCTTCCTCCTGCAGCTGTATACTAGTAACACTCTTTATATGTGTGTCGCCTCACTCATGTGTTTTTTTTAATTCTTTGTGCAAGTTTTTCTGTTTCACGTTCACTGATTGCTTTCATGTTGAGAATGCTGATTTTCAGTATGAAATGGGCTTATACTATGTAATTAAATTGCAGATGGCGACGAGACTGAAAAGGAACGGCGGCAACAGCTCCTCGAATGAGCAAAGAGGAAAGCCTTGAGCACTAGTGTTATGGAAGAATTGCGAAATGAATTTTTAATGGCCCCATTGAAATTAAGGTCAGTGCTGCTGCCTTTGATGGTTACTCGGTAACGTTCAAGTTTCTGCAAAAGGATGAGACGTCATTTGTCGCAGCATACCACACGGGGCTGCATCTGGCATGCTGTTTCGAAAAGGCACAGAAAACTAGTGCAAAGAATAGAGGGATGTCAGGTAATTAGCATGGCTTGCGGAAATGCAGCTGACAAGGGTGAGGGCTGCCATGCTTTGGCAAACAAGTTTCAGTATCTCAGTATTGTAGGCTCGTGACAAAGCAGTGCTAGTGTTCAAAAAGCGAAATCAAATTATGGTAAGGGGAAAAGGGTCTTTAAAAAGTTTTTAGTAATGAAGTGGCAATGAAGTCTTATATTTTAACGTATTTACTGTCATAAGGAACAGTCTTTTGTGGGGGTGGCAATGAAGTCTTATATTTTAACGTATTTACTGTCATAAGGAACAGAATTTTGTGGGGGAAGGTTATTACGTTGGAAAAAATTGGTTTCGATAAACTTCGTTGTGGGAGCCGAAATTTCATAACACGTGTCTATATGCTTGCTAGCTCGCCCGCCTGTCCACTCGCCTGTCCATACATTAGCAACAAAAGCGCACAGTCAACAAGTTGCGTCCCCACGTCACTCGCGTTCGTGTCTGGCTGGTGTTTGTCATCTTTAGCTCCAAAGCATGTTTGTTATGATGGCTTGATCTGATGATTTTGCGATAATTGATGGTGTTGGCCAATTGCAGTGAGGTAAAGGGAACACGCTGAACACCAGCTCTGATGGTCAGGTGCATGTATTTTACACGAGGATAAAAAAAAAGTAAATTCTCATTGACAAAAGTGGAGAGTGTGTTCATTGTGCGAGTATATACGGTAATTTGTGTGTACTGATTTCAGATATGCCATTTAATTCCATGTAATGCAAGTCTCCCTCTGGACACTGATGTAATATGTTATGTAAAATTTTTGTCACGGACGTTTGAAAAACTTTTTTTGCAGGAAATTTGCTAAACTGTGTGCCATTAGGCCATTAGTTTGTCCTGATATTAAAGAATCCCGTAAGAGTAAAATTATCACCCTGGCTATCACCCTGGCTATCACAGAGCTAGAGTTGTAGAGTTTTGAAGTTGCCAGTTCAAAAGTAGGGGAAAAAAAATTTTTTGTCATGTGTTCGGTGGGTGCACCTGAAAAATTTTTAAGTTACAGGCCGCTGCTTCTCCTGTGCACTTTATTGGGTGTGCAGTGTCCTCTCTGCTATGAACCACGCACTACATCAATAGAAGGTACATTCCTATCGGCAAGGAAGGTGCCACCATCTGGTTTTGTGTGGTGGTGGTAGAACAGCACTGCTGCTGATGTGAATGGCTGGAGCAATGGGAGCCATACACAGGAAAGAGCAAATTTTGAGTAGAGGTGGTGCAGAACTAGCATTGACACCACCATCTGTTCGGTGCATGCCTGCATTGTCATTGGCCATCATTAGGGCAACAACAACCAACTTTTTGTACACAGCTGATTTGTGGGATGCAAACTCCTGCCATCCCTTTGTGATTTTCTCACACTTCAGCTGCACCACCATGCAATGTGCTATACTGACACCGGTGAGAGAGTTTTGTAAGTTGCGCTTGCTCTTGGTGTTCAGCAGAAGGTTTGGAGATCTATGCTGTCTGCTACTCATTTTTCTGGAGAAATTGGCCTCTCTACAGTCAGCGTGCCCCCAAGATATCACATTAATTGAATGCACTAATTTTTATCATTTCAGGATGCTTACGACAGCCACAAGGCAAAGCAGAACAAGGCATCGCAGGAGCGAGTACAGTAAGTGTGCTTGCTGGATTTGACCCAGGGTGCATTTTCCTTGTTAAAGAAGTTTAGACACCTAACCTTTGGATGTGTGTTTTCGTTTTTGCGGTAATGCATAAGGCATTAAACCTGCTTCAGCATGCACCGGAGCGCGGACTCTGCCAGCCTCGTGCGCTCGGCCTTTTTCTTTTCAGTTGTTTTACATCTCTTACATCTCTAGTAAATTTCCAGCGCATTGTACTCACTATGGGTCAACTTCTATCCTTGAGGAGCAGTATCAGCCAAGGGCTCCTAGTTCGAATTAACTGTAGCGGATGCCGACTTGTTCGAATTATCGGGAGTTTCCCCCATTGAAATGCACAGAGCTGTGCCGGGACCCGGGCGTCAGTTCGAATTAACCATAAGTTCAAAGTAACGATCTTTTGCTGCACATGGATTACCACTTGGTATTCTCCTAGGACAGCTACATAATTTATAATTAGGGGTATGCGATTATTCAGAATTTCGAATACTAATCGAATATGTGTGATACTCGATGCATATTCGTATTCAAGAAATTGATATTCGAGAATTTCCGAATATTCAAAAATTCCCGAATACTCGCCAGCATCGTATACTCAACAGATTTCCATAAATTCGACCATGGCAAAACCACAATATCTGGGCAATTTAGCCGATGATTGAGTTAAAATTCCAGGAAAACAATACAGAAGTCCTATTCCCTTCTTTCTTCGTCATTTATCATGCAGACCGATCGCATTCCGACGCCGCTATGCTTGACCTAGTGAGAAATTCCGCAAGTGGGCTTTTCTATATGTCATACGTGCTGTGAACAAGAACAAGGTGGCCGACGGCCCGCTTGAAACAATCGCAATGCGAAATCGTGCTTTTTTTTATCCTTCCGTAATGCGTTATATATTTAATGCCCACATGCGAAGAATGCGTCCTGTCGCCTTCGTAACTCTCCGAGCGTGACCTCAGCCATCCCATTTTGTAAACTACGCTATGCGGGAACGCCTACTTGCGGAATGCCGCGGGAGCCTCCTGAAGTGGCGCGTAGAGTTTACAATAGGGCAAGCGATCCTGTAAAAATCTCGCCTATTGCATAGTGCATTGTAACCTGCGCACCTCTTTGGTGGGCATAACGGCGGGCATGACAACGATCGGAAGGCCCCTGTCGCTAGGTCAAAAAAATAGCCTGGCCTTGAGTTTCGGTTTCTGAGCTTTGCCGCTGCTCCGCGGCAACTGCACCTGTCAGGCCGTGCACTCACTGGTAGTCTAATCCCAGCGCCGCACTGCTTTCGACACCAACTGGAGCGTCGCAGGTTATTTCTTTTTCTTTTTAAAAACCGTCTCTCACCATTACAATGCCAGTGTGTGTTCCCCAGCCCCTTGCTTCCATTTGTGTTGCTCTTCCAGCACTCCAAAACGGGTGGCTCATCACAGGCTTACAGGTGTTAGCGCGAGAGAACCGCCTCATAAGGTCTTACTGCACCTTCACATTTTTGGCAGGTTTCTTTTTTCTTTTGTTCGGGGGAGGCGTGGGGGATAATTCTACAAACCTAGGCCTTCGGATGAACCGGTCATTTCTTCCGGTCCCTTGAATTCCGAATGAATGAGGTTTTACTAGTCATCATAATTTTTGTTGCCAGTCTGTCATTTTGTGGATTTTGTTTTGCATGGCCTCATTATAGTTTGGATACTGTTATGCTGTCTAATCAAGTAGTATACATTTCTGTGCACATCTTGTTTTTTTACACGGTACTGAGGCAGTCTAGTTTTTTTTTATTTCAGTTGCAAAGACCACACACTATTTTGAAAAAAATAAGGGCAACAGCATCACACAAATGCCAGCGAAACAATCCGCTACCAGAAGTTTTCTAAGGACGCCGGATACGGGAGCACAGCGTTGCTTGTGCGCACTCAGTGCTTGATGAACCGTCTATAGATTATTCCTGTGTTCCTGTAGGCGCTTGATCGTGTCATCATTTCCTGAAAATTTTTTTTGTTCTGAACAGATATTCGATTTGATATTCAAAGCCATTTTTTCTTCATATTCGTATCCAATTTGTATTCGAAAATTTCAATATTCGCACAACCCATTTATAATCAAGATTTCTTTCTCATACTGTTTCAGTTTCAACAGCCAAACGATGGCTGTGACATAAAAGAGTGTTTTATGTCACATGAGGCATGAAAAAAACTTCAATATAATCGCTGCTTCCACATTCGTTGTCATTGTGGCTCTTGAGAAAGGCTGGTTGCTTTCGGCACTGTAGTGAATTAAAAAGATGAAGCAGTGACTGTATCGATGTTTTTTCATGCCTCACTTGACATAAAACTACTCTGACAACACTGCCATCGTTCTGCTGTTTAAACCGAAACAGCATGAGAGGAAAAATACAATTATAAATTATTTAGAGGTTGTATGTGAATACCCTATGGTGATTCATACATAGTAATGTCTTCCGCATCATTGCAAAGAAGAAAACATGCCACCAAAATTACGTGTCTATACTCCTTTAACTGAATGAAACATGCTTTAAGGGTAGCCTTGAAAAAAATACCTAACTGGGAAAAAATTCTAAGAATTATATTGTTAGTAGTCTCCAAAAATTGGGCAGGTAGGATTTCGAGGTATTTCATGCAAAAATGTTGTTGCCTAAGACATGCAAACTAAAATTATTCTGTGCTCTTAAGAGAGGGCAAACAAATTTTGGTATGTAACGTCATTAACGCAGCTACCACAGCCACTTGCATGAAATGCTGGCAACAGTATGCATTTGGTTTGTCCATCTGAGGTGTAAACTGGAATGTTGGATGTTTGGATTTATAACACTGTTAGCCAATGTTGAAAAATCTTTTTCTACATTAGTGTGCATCTTTCATTTTATTTTCAAAGGTATGAGGAAGACAACATGTTGAGGCTTTCACTGAGCAAAAAGGAAACGGTGAGTTGCTTGGCTTTGCCTAATGTGCAATTGTTTGGTGTCATGTTTCTCTACTTGCACCTGATAATGTAAAGTTCATTTGAGCACTTGACTGATGAGGTGTTCTTCGATTATGATTAAATAACTGATGCGAGAGGTGAGCAAAGAGGAACGCTTACTGGTAGAGTTGGGGAACAGAAGGTGCTCAGTGGTGTCATCAGTGTGATTTGCACTGTGTGATTTGTATCATATCAACCAAGGAAGCTGCTCTGTGATTATGCACCGAAATAATATTTTGGCAGATGCTGCCAAGTGTGCACCAAATGAGGCCTTTTTAAAGGGACACTGAGGAGAACTCTATCAATTTTTTTGTTAGCAAAATCTGATAGTTCGGCATTTCATGGCTTTGTTGCCGCTTGCCCGGGCGCGAAAGATGCATTTATTTCAAAGAAATTTGGATTCGAAGTTGAAAAAGTTTCTCCCGCCGCTCTGATTCAAACTCAGGAAACTCTTATGACATCACGGCAACTCTTATGACGTCACAGAACAGAGTGACGTGAAACGTGACGTACACGCTGACTACGTGATTTCTGACGGCTAGCGGTGCGGTGCGCAACCTTCCTTTGCCAGCCTCAGAGATTCGTGGCTTCCATGAAGTAAGGAAATTCCTCCAAGGTGGCGCCTCTTGTCTTAGGAAGTCATCACGCTTGTACTTGCGAGATTGGCCTGTGGCGGCGATACCTGTATTTTGGTTCTTGCTATTTTCTACATTACAAGAGCTTTGTTTTCAGGAAGATTGGCGTTTTTGGGATCAGGAACTGCTATTCTATCGATACAAGCCAACTTCAATTTCTCCTCAGTGTCCCTTTAAAAAGACAGGCAAGGATCTAAAATCCCGTGTTATGTCAGCCACAGCCATTGTAATTAAAAAGATTTTCTTTGCGATGTGCTTGCAGTCTTGTGCTTGAAACAAAGCATACATTGACTGGCAAATGCTAACAATGTGCAGAATGTGTGTGCGCACATCAGACACACACACACTTGGTTCTCCACTTTTACTCTCCGTCCAGAGTGTAGTAGCCTTACTTTCGACATGTTAACGAAATGAGAGACTTGAGCTGCTACTCCGAATTAAAGTTCAGTTAAGTAGTTCGCTGCATTTTTTTTTCAGAGCTTACTTATTATGGTTTAAAACCCTAGGTGGATAGGATATATATCTCTAGCTTAATGCAAACCCTACTGCGTTCCCTGCCATGCTCTGTTCTTCTATTCCTATAACTCTTTCGCTCCCTTCGTCGCCCTCGCCACATGTGGGGTAGCAAACTGGGCATTGTGTAGTTAACCTTCCTGACTTTCCATTATTGTCTCTCTCTTTCTGTCTCTTAAGGCGTAATAATATAAGATGCCTGGCTACGTGTTCTTAGTAAAACAAGAAAAAAACACTAAGAACTGTTGTCCTGTTTTCAAATGTTTTCATCTCTCTATGTTTTTTATAGGTTCTCCAAATCAGTAAATGACTTGTGCAATGGAATTTTATTTTAAAAATGTGCTGTTTATGTGGCGTTACCTATTGATCAGTTGCAGCATCGTACTGCATCATGTTATGTGTAAATTCTTTTTTGCATAACTTGAATGGTCATCTTAAAAAGGAGGTTATGGGTTCACTCTGAGTCCAGCCGGCCTTGAAAGCCAGCTTCCGTGCCAGCTACACGCAGGCGTTATTCAAGTACGCAACACGTTTCCCCAACCTGTAGCGCAGAGTCGCAGCCACGGCAGGTCTGAACGAAATAGGCAACGGCAGGGCATGCTAGGAAGTAGTATATTATCCTAACGCGAGGCAAAGCACACTGCGGAAGATTGTTCTATCTGTAAAGTAGATGTTCAGTAGCTCACCAAGTCGTTGACGTCGACCGGCGTTGGGTTCGGGGGCCGGCGGGCAGCGAAAAGGTTCCTCGGGGCACTCAGGTCAGTTCCGGCAATGAGAGAGTGTTTCCCACCGCAAGTTCCCTCTTTTATCCCCTCGGTCATTGCCTCTCTAGCAGCAAATCATTGCCGTCGAGCTTAGGCATGCAACCCTCTCCGCAGAAGGCAGCGTGCTGCCGTGACGTCACGTTAGTGCTGGAGCGGAAATGAGCAGAGTCGCAGGGGTGCCTTCTCTCGTCATTCTGGTGGCCAGCACGCACGTGGAAATCACAATCGCCACTGGTGCGGGGTCGTGCGGGGATACCAGTGTATCCCACGAGGTGCACTTTTGTGCAAACACTACTCTTGGCAGATATCTGGTTCACCTGAGAATATTTTTTTTATTAACTAGGCTACTGTCTAAGATTAGATACTTGTTTATTAAAGCCTTCTGACAAGTCTCATTCGAAGTTGTAAAGTATCACATGAAATCTCCTGTGATATCACTCAGGTCAGTTCCGGCAATGAGAGAGCGTTTCCCACCGCGAGTTCCCTCTTTTATCCCCTCGGTCATTGCCTCCCTAGCAGCAAATCATTGCCGTCGAGCTTAGGCATGCAACCCTCTCCTCAGAAGGCAGCGTGCTGCCATGACGTCACGTTAATGCTGGAGCGGAAATGAGCAGAGTCGCAGGGGTGCCTTCTTTCCTCATTCTGGTGGCCAGCACGCACGTGGAAATCACAATCGCCGCTGGCGCGGGGTCGTGCGGGGATACCAGTGTATCCCACGAGGTGCACTTTTGTGCAAACTCTACTCTTGGAAGATATCTGGTTCACCTGAGAATATTTTTTATTAACTAGGCTACTGTCTAAGGTTAGATACTTGTTTATTAAAGCCTTCTGACAAGTCTCATTCGAAGTTGTAAAGTATCACATGAAATCTCCTGTGATATCATTTTTTAACAGTACCTTTATCAGGGTGTGTATAAAAAAGAAAGTGTTTGTGAACTAGGCACTTTTAAATCACATTGTGTGTGGCTGGCATTGGGTGTCTTGCTTCCAAAATCCTGTGCCTTGGGGGCGTACATTTACGGACTCCTCTCGTGGCAAGCCCAGGTATAGTTGCTGTCTCTTATCAGCGTGCACATGGTGACGCAGTCTTGGGCACCTTCAAAGTTTCATGCACCCTTAAACATGTGAAAAAAAATTCATTCAGATCAAAACATGCTTGTTATAAGTTGCGCTCATTTGGGGCTTTTGGCTGGGTTGTGCATGTTTTTACTCTTAAATTCTCTTGCAGTTGAGCTGTTAATTAACCTAAATTAGCTAAATTAGTCTAACACTAAGTGGTCCCAGAGCAGCTTGTCAAAATCTATTGAGAGTTAACAGCACCATTTGTGGAATCTTCTACCACAAGAATTTTAGGGCAGTTTGCGTGGTCAGATTCGCCAGCAATGAAAAATGGCCTTTATGACTTGCTTTGGCCTCTTGTTGTTCCTTATTGTGCTGAAAGCCACATAACTTCACAGACACTGCAAAGTGCTTGCGGTGCCTTTCCTAATGACAGCTGCACATGTTTTCTTTTGTTACCACAGCTGACCCGAAAGACGCGGGCTTGATCCCGGCCATGGCAGTCGAATTTCAGTGGAGGCAAATCTATTGGCCCGTGTACTGTGCAATGTCAGTGCACGTAAGGACCCCAGGTGGTCAAAATTTCCGGAGCCCTTCACTACGGCGTCCCTCTTAGCCTGAGTCGCTCTGGCACGTTAAACACCCAAAAACTATCTTTTGTAACCAGCAACTAATAACCAGTTTAGGCATGTTACTTGCAACATTTGCATGGTATACTATCCCTGCTGCACTGTTCTGATTAACACTGACAGCAGGCAGTTCGTAAGAATTATGGAGGAGGATGATGATTTAAAGCAGGCTTAAGAATTTACTGCAAATTGTCAAAATAAGATTGTATTTTCTGCGCTTTGCATGGGGCATCTGAATTTGGCTCATATTCAAAAGCGCGTGGTCTAACAGTCAGATTGATTGATTCTCAAACTGCCCTGTGGCCTCTTTGAGAAATAGTAAATGTGCCTGTCACGACGCAGCTGGCGTACGTCGTGGTAGGGCGTGAGGAGGGCCGCCGAAGGGGAGCAGGGGAACGCGCCGACAAAAGGGAAAGGCTCTCAGGGCGGCGTCGCGCGCGAGTTTCGGGAGCCTCGGCCTAAGCGAGGAGGAATGGTCTGATCAGACGCATGTGTCGTAAAGGGTTTCTCTCCCCTCGTTGTGGCATGTTTCTAGTTAGCCACGGCAGCTTGCTCGATGGGCCAGCGCCGGAGGCGAGCGGACATCCGGGCACCCTAGGCAAGAGCGGCTAACAGGACGCATGTGTCGTAAATGGTTTCTCCCCCCTCGTTGTGGCATTTTTCTAGTTAGCCACGGCAGCTTGCAGCGAGCCGTGTGTTCGATATTTTGTGCTTTTCTTTTGTGTTGCAAGGCGTGTGTTTTATATTGTGTGCTTTTCTTTTATGTTGTGATATGTTGCGTCCGAAATGTGGCGGGAAAGTCACCTATTGGCTGAGGGTGTAGTTTTGGCGGGAGGACAAGGAGATGTGGGCGCACTAAGGAGAGCACAGGAGGTTGGTTGGTGGCAGCCGGACAGATCGGTCGTGTGCGGCCGGTGATGGTCCCGGGGTCGCGGAGTTGGAGAAGCGAGTTCCTTGAGCGGCGGCCGGGCGGGTTGGCCGACGGTGGTCCGGAGTCGCGAGAGTTTGGAGTTTCGTCTTTTTTTTGTTAAAGCGGAGAGGCCGAAATCTTTCGGCAGATGTAAATCAGTTCTGCAAATATTGTAATAAAGAACTTTTTGAGGAAAGCCTTTCCAAGTGCCAGCGTCAGAAGACCTGCACGCCTGTCTCAAACTCACCAGTCGCGAAGTACGTCCCCCGGGTCACTCACGAGACCCGCCCTCTACCACTCCACGTCAACATCTGGACGCAACAACAACATTACAAAACAAGAGAGAGGGAAAAAATATCGTGACTGTGCCCATGGGTGCAGTAGGAACTGCCAGGAGCACTTCATGAGTGGAATCGGCGAGAACACTAGGGCTTTTTCTTAACAGTATTTTTCTGGCTACCTTGAAATGAATTCATAAACATTAGTAGGGCAGCAGCAAGTAAAAAATTCTGCAACCGTCTTGGCTTCAGTGGTTGAGAACTAAGGCTACTACTTGTACAGCCGTTGTTTTGTTGGCATCTTTTTTGTTTGTGCTATAAATTTCAGCTGGCTGTAAAACGGTAGGAGGTGTCATAGTTTTGTGTAAAGGTGGCTGCATGTCCTCGTATATTCACGTCACATGCAGTTCTTGCTTGGTGTCCTACATGGGACATAATATGAGGCAGGCTAGGTACATTGCTTTGTCTTACTGTTCAGAAGAAGACAAAAAAGTTCAGGTCCATGTGAGGGCAAAGTGAAGATGTCCAAAGTTCAGGTCATGTGAGCAGTAAGGCATCATCAAATGGAGAACTAGAGGAATCAGCTCTTATGTGCTCATGCAGAGTTGCACATGTACTGTAACACCACCTTCCAGCTGGCCTGTGGTGGGAGAGAATGCATGGAAAGTGATCATACCACTCCATGTGGTTTGGCACACAGTGTGTTTATGATGTAGAGGTGACCCACAGCCAAACATTTTGCCAGCTAGAGAGCAAAATGACTTGTTTCTGCATATCTGGACCTTACATAACTGATTATCACTTTCCTTGTGCAATGCATGATGAATGGCACTAATTAATTTATTGCTATTGCCCATTGCTAGCTTATCAGCAGGATAATGGCACCAGATTTTTATTGCATTTAACCCAGCATCTATCATTTCCTCTTCAGTGCTCAAAACACTTGAATATCCTTTACCAAACATTGTGCAGTGTAGGGTGTAATAGTTTTTTGGCATTTCTTTGTTGTTTTGTACTTGTAGAACTTGGGGAGACAGTTTGGCACCATGTCAAGCCTGAAGGACCTGACCTCATTTGGAGATTTTTCAGCTTTAGATGCTGATGACGTAGATGTAAGGTTTTACAAATTATGTTATGTTCTCACAGTGCTGTGCTTGTTCAGTTTTAAAACAGCTTGAGCAGCATCTTACTATAATGAGGCATTGCTGTTTTACATGAACGAAATTGGCAGTTCATTAGTACTTATTATGGGAGGACATTGGAGTTATCCTTCAGGAACGCTACCAGCGTTTTTCTCCCCAGAAAGTTGACCGTCATCTTGCTCAAGAGAAGCCCCAATTTCCTTCTCCATTTACACTTCCAGAAAGGGAGACCATTTCGTCACTTTTATGACGCGTGTCACAGGAAACTTGGGGAAACCAGCAAATCCTTTAGTGAATTGGAGACAGTGAATGGCTGTGAGCCTTTTGTTAGTATTGCTTAACAGGTGGCGTCACCATACTGTCGTGCCTTAAAGCACAGTTGATTATTCAGCTGCACTGTTTGAGAAGAGCGTGAGCAACCCTGACGTCTTGTGCCTGGTGGCTAGTGCTTTCAAAGGTTTTGCGCAGAACTGCTTCACGCATGCCAACTGAGTGGCAGAGTGACAGAGCGTCAAGCTGTGTCCACTCAGGTGGCAGGCTCTTTGCCTCACTACAAAATTCCACAGCTTTATTGCGCTCCCAGGTTTGCAGTAGAAAGGAGGGCTTTCTTACCCACACAGTGGAGGAGGAGGAAAAACTTCATTGGTATAAGAGAAAGGTGTAGTTTTCAGCGGTCTTGGGCTGATTTCTTCATCTTCCGATGAGTCTCTTCAGCCCGTTCGAGCAGGGTTGGGGCCCCTAGTCCAGGGCTCCACTGAGGTGTGCCGCTGTCACCGCCGCGCGCACTTTTGCGTGCACTCCCAGACACCTTTAGAGCATGTGGGGATAGTGGTTTTGGTCACAAAGGAGGTGCCCTCGACTCAACGTGGCAAGCTCAGCCGGAGACCATAACTACCAAAATGACATGGGGGTTGGTCGTTTGGTGCCCAGCTTTCGCCGGTCGCAAGCCAGAGAATGGGTCGGAGCCAAAGGTTCACAGAACAAAACAAAGTTTATACAGCTAGGAGACGATACAGAGGATTTCACAATCACTCGTACGAGCATATACGAAGTGATTTACAATTTCAATGACTCGTGCAAAGTAACAATAGAGAGAGATAACAATTCGACAAAATCTTTGCACCTAAAGTGCACTAACACAGAGAGAGACAAACAAACACAATTTGTTCACCGTGCACTGCGACAGCCTGACGACCGGAGGAACACGACGGGGTTGATCCGCAGGTTGGCGCACGTTGCCTCACTAGTCCGTGGCTGGTCGAGTGGTATTCTCCCTGGAGTCGAGCGGCTGCACTTCTCGGAAGCTTAAACGGTGGCTTGGGCTAGCAGACAGTGGTTGAAGCCCCTCATTTATAGGCGCAGTCCACGTCTGTTTGTTCTTCACGCCACATACACGCAGTTTCAACTGCACAAGCTCCTTCTCCTTGTCGCGCCGGGCGTGCGACCCCATTGGTCGAGTGCAGAGACAGCCTTTGAGAAATTTCTGGGTCCTTCTTGAGATGCGAAGATGCCGGCACGAGAGCGAAGGGGAGAGGGTATCACTTTAGCGCGGTCAAGGTCACGCCCTCTCCGTTGGCAATGAGTTGAAACTACTCAGACATTCTAGAGAAATGACGCCGTGTGTGGCCATGCCTCCCTCTGCGCCGCACCGGCGAGCTGAGTGGAAAGGGCAGCAGCACACGCAAAGTTACGCACTCTTCGGGGATCCTTCCCCGCTGTATTTTTATTTTATTTTACAGCTCGCGGGCGCGATTGCATACGCGCTGCGCCCTTTCTTTCTAATATGCGCCGAATTTTGTGATAGCCGCCAGGTAGGCTCGTCGCACCAATCCGCGCTGGATGGCTGGGACCTCACTCGAGAGCATCCACTCCCATTGCTCCGCGCTTGGGTTCTTATGTGCAGCTTATTCTTCGTTTTTCTGGCAGGTCCATGTTATGGGTGGTAGAGTGGGCTTCTCTCTATACCACGGGCATTTGCTGCTATACAGTGGAGGGTTGAGTGGGACCAGTGGCGTAGCCAGAAATTTTGTTCGAGGGAGGCTCATTTTGCACCGCGGCCTCCTCCTTATATAATTTGTAGAGGGATCAAATACATTAATCATAATTGCATTGCCAATGCTATTGCGTATTAAATGCTGCAAACAAAGTCTTGAACGCTATGCACTGTCTAGACAAGTAAAATATGTATTTTCATAAAAAAATATATTCGTGTCTCCCAAAAGCTGTGGCAGAAATAACTGATATCAGTGCTTCCATCTGTTTTGTCTAATTAATAAGTAAAGAAAATGTCTCATGAATTTTAGAACTATATCACTTGGAAACCGGCAAAGTAGTGCATGTCTCTGACATGAATAGTCAAGTTGAGGACAAATATTTTAACGAATCTTTGTCATTCAAGAACCTTGGTTACAATTTTATACATATGCAATGGCCAGGAAAAAATCTGTGACGCTCTCCTTCGTTTCAATGTATTACGCGGGCGCAGCTGTCATCGGTCAAGTATAGTAAGTAATTGAACCGAAATTATAGTCGCAATAGAGAGCAGATATAAAAAGCAGGAGTTCTGCAACATATACATTAGAAATGTGAAGGTACAATGTAATATCACAAATGTGAAGATACAGCTTGAGAAAGGGCAAAAAAGCATCACTGGGAAAAAGTTCACCTCATATATACACAAAACATGGCAAGAAGATCTTTAAATATACGTGTATTCTCTAATCTACATACCTAAGTTAATATTGCTCTATGTACAATGTCAAACAAGCCAAATAAACATGTTGTGCAATCACAGATACTAACCTTTACGCATAGAAAGACAGACTATCTTGCAAGAATAAAACTATGATCGCAGAAATCGCGATATGTATTTGGGTCATGCTGCAGTCGCAACAGCACCACATGGATAGAATAATAGAGGGAGAATGCAGAAATCAATACAAAAATGCATATTTTCTGCCTGCAAAGTGGCAGCAATCATTCTGCACAGGAAATTGAAGAAGGGTATTGGTCTGGCTCAAGAAAGAAGTAAAAGCAGGTAGTTAAAAAAGGAAAGAAAAGGATAAACAAAAGACACAGATGATGCGACAAGTTGAACTACCCAATATCCGAGAGTGTTTTTTGGGAAATGCCGTGTGGGCTGATAGCAGCTGGCGATAAATGGCGGCCGCTGGGTAATGCTATCGCGTTCAACTATTCAAGGCCAAGCTTAAACAGCTTCGAAGTTTTTTTTTTGGAAATGTGATTTGGGGGGTTGACTTACATTCGAGTAACTTACAATCATGCAAATACGGTATGTATATGTAGGGTCATATGCCGCCCACTTGCCAATGGGTCTGCCTTCTGTCTTCTTATGCCCTGCAACTTAACAACAAACTTTTTATGCATCTTCAGCAGTTAAGTCTAATAATTTGTGCTTTTTCATTGTATTGTGTCTGATATTTTGTTCTGTTCCCACCCTGCTAACTCCCAAAATGTCTGCTTGCAGTATCTACAAATAAATATGTAAATACCTTATGCCTAAATAATCTGATTAGCATCAGTTAATTAGATTTGCCTGCTTGCCCTAGGCAACTGCCGAGAATGCTTCTATTTTATTTCTGCAACATGTTCCCGTTTTCCATATGCCAGCACATGGGAGGTGGCTCACTCACTCTCACATCCACTTGCTCACACTAGTGTCCACTCACACTTACAACCACACGCTCACTACCACTCACACACGCAATCATGTCCACTCACTCACACTCCTAACCCCTCAAACTCGCAACCACTCACTCACACGCACCTCCACTCACCTTCACACCCTCTTACTCCCACTCACTCCCCTTCACGTTCACTCAGTGCGATGTTTGACTCCAGTTTTCTTTTTCCTTACTGACAGTGGAGGTGATGAGAGATTTACTGCTTTGTGCAACAACACTTGTGGCTCCTCTAGCATAGCCTGGCCTGCATGGATGCATTGATGAGCTGCTCAGGGCTTTGTTGGGCTCTTGGCCCAATTTTCAGTTTTGCTGATCGAAGGAAGTGGTTGCTTATCGCTATTGCATGTGTTCCATGGCCCGGACCAATGTTACGCACACTTGCTCCCATGCTTGCTACTGAGACGATGAGTGCCTGTTTAGGGTCGGCTAAGATGCTTAGTTTTATTTTACTCTTGGAGCGTGAGGGGTCGTGTATGCGGAGTTGTGCATAGATTAACGAGCGCACTGCATGTCTGCGGCACGACAAGGCTTTCGACAACTCAAGAACGCAGCAGCAAATACTTCACAAACATGGCCCTCAAGCTAATGTCGTTGACCCGTTGTCATGGTGTCGCAGTTAATCCCTTTTCATGAAGGCACCTGCCAGTCACATGTGACTTCATGCTATTAGATTAACCGCGACATCGAGAGAATTGATCGATGAGGGCAATTCGCTGCTGTGTTCTTGAGTTTTTTATCCCACTATAAGTACCTTTGTCTTGACAGTGGTTTTGGACGATGTCTAAGTACCAGTAATGAGTTTGCCTTGACGGAGACATGTCCGCCAGTCTGCATGAACACATTAGGCACACATGGCGACTATGAATACCTTTAGTGGCTTGGGAAATCGAGTGTTTCTGAAAAGATCCGAGTGCATTCCTCCACGAAAAGGGAAACGGCTGGAATGGGCCATTTCAGCATTTCATGGACCGTGCTGGAATGCAAGGGGCAGTAGCTATTATCAATCCCTTTACAGTGGTGTCTTGGGCTTATTTTAGAGCATACCGTAAGTTAATTTTGATGTTGGGTGACTGATCGATCGATGTTGGTGACCGACAGATCGATGGTGTTGATCTTGAAGTCTTCTGATGAATCGGTGATCCGGCGACACGTTGCGGAACAGACTGGACAACTTCTTCGGGACACCAGCTCTTTATTGTACGGGCGCTCACAGGCGACCTGCCCTCCGATCTCCAATCTCCCCGTTCGCGCCAAAAACTCGCCCTTAAATCCCTTCGCCCAGCATTCTGGGGTCGCTTTTTGTAACCAATAGGAAATGCGTTTCTCAGAGCCAATTAGGAGAATTTCGTTCAAACTGAAGGAGCCAATAGCACACCGGTGCTCACGTTGTTGTTGTCGCGCGGGCACCGCGCGAATTCCACGAAGACGTTGCGCATTTCCGCTTGGTTACAGCAGAGAGACACAAAATCACTAAAAACGCCAGCGCGGAAGCTCAGAGAAACCGAACACCCAGTCCGAACCACGCACACTACCCTGGTCGCGCTCCCCACTTCTGCTGCCTGCTTCGAGGCGTCTGACCCGTCCCGCGGCCGGTTCGCCATTGAAAGCAATAAATTTACACGCAACCCCCTCTCGAAACGCCAGGGGTCCGCGCGTCGGCCGCGTCTTGCGGCCCGAGTGCGACTTTACAAGGACGGGCCTCCTCACTGCCGGTTAACCGCCGTTGCCGCCATCTGCCGCGTTTGTCTCAAAACAAACCCATTTCGGCGGCGCCTGGATGGCGGCTTCTCGAGGAGCTCTGAGAAACAGCCAACACACCCAAAACCAAGGGGGCCAAGCTGCCGGCTTCGGGGTGCGCGCGCGATCGGTCCCTGAGCAATAGCCCGGCAACTTAACTCCTCCTTACCGAGAATGTTGTGCGTACACTCGCTGTACGCACAACACTAAGCATGTTAGAACAATGAAAAAAAAATGCGAAGGGAAGTACAAAACAAGACATGCGCAAAAGCACACCGAAAATACACGCAGCTACCACATCTAACAAGAAAAACTCGCGTCTTAATGACAGACTCGACTCTTCGTGCACGCTCACACCCTTCACGAGGACAATGCTAATAACAATGCTTATGCCAGTGCTAATGACAAATACTCTCAAACTTGTAACTAAGACAGCACATCGTCCTCGGGGCACCCAAACATCTGTAATATGCAAACAAAGACAATTCCGAGCAGTTTATACCACACTGTCTGTAATCACTGAAGCACACAAGGTAAAATCGGCATAACTGCCGCACAGGAACATTCGGTCATGTCCATGTCTGTAGTCCCTGAACACTGAGTCCTTCAACTCTAGATCCCCCACACCCACCTACTGCATCCGCGCTTACTCGAGCCTTTTGTTTCATCTCGAAACCTGCTACCGAAGCTAGTTGCGTTGCATATCTAGCGCATGGCTCCGTGTTGCGACATGGCGAGGCGGTTAAAGGTGGAGTGGGCATGGCCAACGCAGCCTACGATTCAGCGGCGTCCTCCCGGGTCGAACACTTGCACTTGCCGTCTACGACCGAATATCGGTGCGGCACAGGCGGTCCGCGCAGTGACATTCTGTTTGCGCTGCTGTCTATCTAACTTACGACCCTCGTTGGCGGTCAGCGCACTCAGGCCTCGCGCCTTCACGATGAACACAGCCATGTTTTCTGAGGCCTTCATGCTTTGCGTGCTCAACTGCTGTAGCGTCTTTACGCTGGACGCCAGTCCCTCGAGCTGCATAGGCAAAGGCACGCCAAAATCGTGCCGTGATTTGGTGTGCGTCGCAAACTTTCGACGTGTTTCCGTGCTCTGTTCGCGGTAAAGGACGCAGACACTGTCCACGCCAGCTGATCTGCCGTATGGCAATCTCTGCACTATAGCATTGCTTCTGCCCGTGTCGCTGTCTCAGAATCAGCTCCAGTCAGCTGCGACACCTGCTCCTCAAGCGACGCCGCTACCACTGAGCTCGATGTTTCAACCGCGCCATTGGTGAAATACCCCTGACGCACCGCTTCCACATCGATGCGCAAAGAAAGTTCACACTGGACACCTGCGCCTGGCGAGCCGCCCTTCTCCTCATGCTCATGAGGTTGCGCGCAAATATCCGTCGTGCCCTCGCGTGCATCGCCCACTGGATTGGTTTTATCGACGGTCTCATTGTTGGCATTCCCGTCGACGGGACTCATCTCCAAGCCAGCAGGTAGGGACTGCTGCTCTCTTTCATCCTGATTTGCTGACTGCGCAACATCCGGCAACTCAGCGCCAGCGATCTCTACATTGTTTGCCGGGACTTGCGCTTCGCTCGAAGCACTCTCAATACCTACCGGCTTCAAGCTGCACCAACCACCCAGCTCCTCCGTTACACTGCTCAGAGATTCGTTGCCATCTCCTCTACCCCGAGGGGGTGATCGGCTCTGAGCTCGCTCTAGCGGTACCAGCTCCTGCTGCGCACTTCGCTCTTTCTGGAGAGATTCTTTCATCTCCCTGTACTCTTGTTCGGCTATCGCTAGTTTGCGTTCGAGAGATTCCAGGCTGACATTGTCCAGCTTATTTTCGTGGTAACTACCTCGCCCGGGCCATAGGGCGCGCCTGGAATAATGCCCACTCGAACACATGAATGCGGCAGCGATCTCTACATTGTTTGCCGGGACATGCGCTTCGCTCGAAGCGCTTTCGATCCCTACCGGCTTCAAGCTGCAGCAACTAACCAGCTCCTCTATTACACTGCTTTGCGATTCGTTGCCATCTCCTCTATTCGGAGGGGGCGATCGGCTCTGAGCTCGCTCTAGCGGTACCGCCTCCTGCTGCGCACTTCGCTCTTTCTGGAGAAATTCTTTCATCTCCCTGTACTCTTTTTCTGCTATCGCCAGTTCGCGCTCGAGGGATTCCAGGCTGACATCGTTCAGCCTGGACCATAAGGCGCGCCTGGCGCATTGCCCACTCGAACACCTGAATGCGGCCATCACACCCGTTGCTGCCTAACCCTGCGGCTCGAGCGCTACGGAGGCAAGCAAATGGGAAGGGGACTCACTCTGCCGTCGTGTCGCTGCCCATGGCTCCTGCGACCTCTCCGAACCTCTCAGTCGGATGCCGCCTCGTCCTTTCCCGCAGCTGCAGCGCTCTCTTCCTCGAAGGCCTCCCGTTACCTCCTCGTTGCTCCGCAGATTTGCTCCAGCCTTTGTCCAAGACTCCTCAGCTGCCGTCCCCTCTTCGACTCCAACAGCTCCAGAGACTTCGCACCAGGATGTCGCCTCTCTTCGCTCCCACCAGCCTCCGAGGCCCGTCACCAGGAGCTCGCTTGCTTCCTCCGCAACGGCGCCCACTTCTCGCGATGATCAGCCGCAGCGGCGGGGCCTCTCACCAGGGTGTCGCCCTCCGCTGGTGCCCCATAGTGCCCGTGTCCGTGTGCGCTCCGCAGAAAGCCGCCGGAATCATCCTGTCGACTGCGCCAGTTAATTTTGATGATGGGTGAATGATCGATCGATGTTGGTGACCGACAGATCGATGGTGTTGACTTGAAGTCTTCTGATGGTTCGGTGATCCGGCGACACGTTGCGGAACAGACTGGACAACTTCTTCGGGACACCAGCTCTTTATTGTACGGGCGCTCACAGGCGACCTGCCTTCCGATCTCCAGTCTCCCCGTTCGCGCCAAAAACTCGCCCTTAAATCCCTTCGCCCAGCATTCTGGGGACCCTTTTTGTAACCAATAGGAAATGCGCTTCTCAGAGCCAATCAGGAGAATTTCGTTCAAACTGAAGGAGCCAATAGCACGCCGGTGCTCACGTTGTTGTTGTCGCACGGGCACCGCGCGAATTCCACGAAGACGTTGCGCATTTCCGCTTGGTTACAGCACAGAGAAACAAAATTCCTAAACACGCCAGTGGAAGCTCAGGGAAACCGAACACCCAGTCCGAACCACGCACACTGCCCTGGTCGCGCTCCCCACTTCTGCTGCCTGCTCCGAGGCGTCCGACCCGTCCCGCGGCCGGTTCGCCGTTGAAAGCAATAAATTTACACGCGACCCCCTCTCGAAACCCCAGGGGTCCGCGCGTCGGCTGCGTCTTGCGGCCCGAGTGCGACTTTACAAGGACAGGCCTCCTCACTGCCGGTTAACCGTCGTTGCCGCCATCTGCCGCGTTTGTCTCCAAACAAACCCATTTCGGCGGCGCCTCGATGGCGGTTTCTCGAGGAGCTCTGAAAAACAGCCAACACACCCAAAACCAAGGGGGCCAAGCTGCCGGCTGCGGGGTGCGCGCGCGATCGGTCCCTGAGCATTAGCCCGGCAACTTAACTCCATATATACGCAATTATAAGTCAACTCAAATCTAAGTTGACCCCCCCCCCCACATCACATGTCAGGAAAGAAAAGAGAGGGTGTGCCTGGTGGCACATTTTGAATTGCAAATGTATTCGTCACAGGACTACTCATCCACACTTACGTTGTCATCCTCGCTAGTGCTGCCGTCGTCATTGCTGTTGTGGTCCCACACCATGTCGTTCTAACGTTGCTGTCTAGTGAAATCCCACATTTCGCATACAACCACACCTGACATCACGTGGAACAGCTGAAAATTTGGCCTCGCTTCAGTCGCCACACTTGCACCGCCCATTCTGAAATGTCAAACTTGTGGCCCGGCTTGCAGTTGTTCATTTCTTTGGCATTAAAGTGACACTGAGGAGAAATTGAAGTTGGCTTGTATCGATAGAATACCGCTCTTACTGAAAACAAAGCTCTTGTAAGGTAGAAATTAGCAAGAACCAAAATACAGGTATCGCCGCCACAGGCCAATCTCGCAAGTACAAACGTGATGCCTTCCTTGGACAAGAGGCGCCACCTTGGAGGAATTTTCCTCCCTACATGGAAGTCACGAATCTCTGAGGCTGGCAAAAGAAGGTTGCGCAACGCACCGCTAGCCGTCAGAAATCACGCAGTCTGCGTTTATGTCACGTTTCACGTCACTCCGTTCTGTGACGTCATAAGAGTTGCCGTGACGTCATAACAGTTCCCTGAGTTTGAATCAGGGCGCCGGGAAAAACTTTTTCAACTTCGAATCCAAATTTCTATGAAATAAATGCATATTTCGCGCCCGGACAAGCGGCAACAAAGTCATGAAATGCCGAACTATCAGATTTTGCTAACAAAAAAATTGATAGAGTTCTCCTCTGTGTCCCTTTAAGAATGACAGCCCTCTTGAATGTAGCCATGAACGAGTGCCAAATGCTTACCGGCCCCGGAGCACAAATGACGATTGATGAAGCACTACATTAATCACTGGTAAAACTGATCCGGCAGTCAAGTCCTACGCATCGAACAGAGCCAAAGAGAAACCATGCACGAGTGGCGTCTTCTCTTCATCTAAGGACACTCCCTGGAAGCACTGCCATTGTAAGTGGCGGTGCCACCGCGATTGGAACAGCGGCCCTATCATCAACTATTGACACTGTCATGAGCACCGAGTGCACAATTAAAAGTAAAAAAAGAAAAATTCTTCCAAACAAGCTTTCAGAGTAGCTAAATGCTACTGGGCGGAGCAAACATAAAATTGCAACCACACTGTACCATCCCTGATATCTTGTTTGTCTCGCCATTAATTAAGGTATCGCGCTTTGGTTTCGATTGCAAGTCAACCCCCCCCCCCCATTTGGATTTTCAAATTTAAAAATGGGTTGACTTACAGTCATGTAAATGTATTAGTTGAGGCCAGGGCTGGCTTCGTCTAGGGAGAGCAGATGTGCGTAACCGATCTGTGGACACGCCGGCCATGCAGTACGTTGTGTGCACTGCACTTAATCTGTGCTGAAGGGCACTTGAGAAACCGGTGCAGTATCTTCGCTTGTGGCCTGTGCATTCGGAGCCTATGTGCACATTTATGTGGGTATAGGAGGTGCTTACACTGCATACCAACACAACCCGTAGTAGCTCATTTCACCTGCAAAGGACTTGCGCCCATGCTAGTGCTAAACTATTGAGCCACACAGGAACGAATGGCTGCCATTCTCAAGCGAGCGCAGTCCTCTGCTTCGATTGTCCAAAGACACCCCTCCGCTATCAGCATAAATAAATCTAAACAGATATCGTCATCATGAAACACAAGCGGAAAACTATGGTGTCATGTCCACCTATCACTCATATCCACTCACATTCACCCACAACTACTCGCCACTCACATCCACTCACACTCATCTCCATTCACTTATGCTCATCTTGTCACACTTATAACAGCACGCACTCATGGCCACTCTCACTCATATCCACTCACTCACACTTATATACATGAGTTTGATTGAGACGAAATGAGTGCACTCCTGAGTTAGTGTACAAACCTATAGCATTCCCCATGTAACATGAGGTTATGTTATAGACATGCTCCAGTCACTTATGCTCCCACTTCATTCGTATTGAGTTTTGCTGAAAAGAGCCTGAGAAGTTGTCGTTGCCTGTTGTCATAGTGGGCATTTCAAAGCGGTACTGATAAATAAACAGCCGATTAATCGCATGTTACGCCAGACTGATTGATTATGGTGCTTCACTTCACATGCTTAATTTTGTTGCAGGTATATAAGAAGAAATGGGGTAAGAAAGGTATGTACTCCATTATTGAGCAAGTGTGTAAAGTATTGACACACATTATATACCTACAACTGAAACTGAATTTCTTCCCAAATTCTTAATGAGACTTCACCTCCCAGTGTGTCATGTTAGCTTCTTTCTAAAGAGCTCGACGGGCACTAAAAGGAAACTAGAGGTTCCTTTCAACTTTACCAGCTCTCTTTTTTTGTGTGTGTTGAAAAAGATGACGCTGTTGAGAAAATTGCAAATTTAGTCCCATATATTCCTGAATTCATTATCCTATACAACATGACGAATGTGACGTTTTAAAATTTAGGATTTTCCGCTTTTTCTGGGATGTGGCGAAAGCAAACGAGAACTGAACTGTCTAACCTGCTGACATGCTTTGTTACGATTTATGTAGGGGTTGGACATTTCGGTTTGAACCGAAAAAAAAACTAAAAGTACACCGAATTCATTTTTCGAAATTCGGTTTTAGCCAAATAAGGTCAGTATTCTTGGCATGCAAGGCACAGCTATATGGCTGTTGAATACGAGTTGCACTCAGTCAATATGAAACTTTACCTACCAAGTCGGGAAGCAAGGGGCATGATGCGATGGTAGTATCATTGGTTGAGCAGAGCAGTTGGCGCTTTGAAGTATTGCTCCGCTACCTTAGACTCCTCTACAGGCTGGGAAGCACCACCTACTCGCCTCCTTCTGTTTAAGCACTGTTAAATTGTTTTCACCTGCTTAGCGCATTTAGTCGGTTGAGCTTGTTCAACTGCAGGACATTAACACGTAACCGCGCATGGGCATCACAAAAAAGTATGTTCTGGCTACCACAACGATTGAGTGGCATTTTCATCACTGCCATCAGCTCGCAGTTCGCGTGATCCTCCGCATTTGCACTCAACTCCACGTGACGACCCAATGATAACGTCAACCTGGTTCTTAAAAATAAGCTTCCACTTATACATTTTTGCCCTCCGGCTTTAACTTGAGTAACTCTTTTAATGACGATAGCAATTTCTTCTAGAAGCACAGCTCCAAGTAGTGGCTTTTGAACATTAATTACTGGTAAATAAATTGTCAGGATGACAATAGCATGAAGATAGACTTTAAGTGACTTTCGACCATGCAGAATTGCTGCAGTAAATTACAGAAAAAAGTCAGTATTTCATTCGTCAAAAATAGTATTCGAAGAAAAAAAACCGAATATCATTCTAAAGTAAAAACTGAAAAAAGTCCGCCGATTCTTCAAAAAATAAACACCGAAAAGTCCAGCCCCTAGATATATGTAACAACAGCTTATGCCATCATACTGTGCGCCACCCACCATTCTGTATGTCATCCTGTCAAGGCGTGATCTTACTATTCAGGTAGTCTGAATGACCCTGAGGTCTTGTGCTTGCTATGTTGCTGTGCATGGTGGCTTCATGGAGACTGACTAGGCAACTTGTGAAGCAAGCGATTTTCTTGTTCTTAGGTAGCGGCAGCACTTGCTGCTCTGCTTTTGTTCTGTTTCAAGAGTACTTGCCTGTCGACACTCCGTTTCCTGTCAAAGCTATGAACCAATTGCAATCAAGAAATAGTATAGCTGTAGGGTGCACTTCACAGAAATCTCTTGGGATACTGCTACATGCCTTGCGTAGGCGTAATTTCTCTAACCTAGCACTGTTTGTGGTAAAGATGACATTTTTTGTTATTTGTGGACTTCTTTCTCTCAATCTAGTTCTCTTGACTTCCCACGAGATATTTAACACGCCTACTTATATCAGTTACCATTTAGGCCTTATAAACAACAGAACCCCGCTGTTAAGTTCCCCGGTGTGGCGTTTTCCCGGCTGCTACTTTTTCGTGAGCCAGTCCCGTCCAAGCTTCCATGGAAGCCCATGTAATACAGAGTCGGCTGTTACGTCACAGCGGTGAAAGCGTTCCTGGCAGCTACATCGTGATTGTCGATTCGCGACAGTGTTTTACCCTGTGCTAGCATTTTCACAGCCTACGTTTCGCTCGCGTAAAAAGGCGACGGCAGACCGGCCAAAGCAGGACTCTACTCCAACAAGTGGCATGAAGTTTGTTGCAGTTCCATCACCACTACGGTGCGAGCGCGAATGACAGAAGGCACAAAAAAGAAACTGCATCACGCAGGCAACACTGTACGAGAGAGAGTTGTGCAGGCTGGCTCCAAGGCATGTTTCCATCATCCACATTTCTCATGTATCCTGTCGCTTAGAACCTAGAAACTGCGTTTTTAACACACGAGGACTGTATAGGATGAAAGCGGCACGACCGCGAAAATTGCAGTAGTGTGTACGCATGTTCAAGCTTCACCCACTCTGCCTGCCCGCCCTCTTTGCTGCTGCCTTTTCCTCCAACAGCTGCCCAGGCAGAGGGAGAGCAATCGTAGGGCGTTTTTAGGAAATCGTGCATGCGAACGATTACGACCGCGATGTAATAAGAGGCAAAGGTGTACATTTTTTTCATGCGCGCTTCCAAGCTAATGCATTTTACGGCGCTCGTACGATTTTTTTTTCTTTTTCGTGGTGTCGGGAAAAACATAACAGCGGAGTTCTTAAGCATACAGTTTTAAAAATCAGTCTACACCTCTCCACTGATAGCAGCCAGTGATTGCAATCACTGGTTTTCAGAACGAGGCTTTTGCACCTTCCGTTCTGTGTACTTTGTCGCACTTATATCCTGCATCGTCAGACATGAATGCACCATGTAGGTACATTGGACAGGCAAAGAAGATGCGCATAGTGCAAGTCTAATTTTGTTTTTTGTTTTTTGCGCTCCCTTTTGAGCTCTTGGAAAAGGTTGCACGGAAAGCCTTATTTTTGGAGTGTAGTAGTTCAGAATAATTGTAGATATCTCAAATATTCTTCTGCTTCCCATTGAGGGCGTCATTGATAACCAAAATAAATTTGTTACTTGCAGGTTTTAGGAAAGGAAGACGCTGAAGTTAAGACTTGTGGCACATCATCGCACAGCATACGTCCATGCTTGCAGTGGTGGCAACAGAGATGGGCATCCTTATGAGGATGTCCTCACCCTCACCTCATGAGGATTTCACTCAGGGAGGTGAGGGAGCGTGGGTGCATGAAAATTCGTGAGGACGAGGCGGAAGGAGGAAAGACATGGTGAGGTGAGGGCGAGGGAGGGAAGACGAAAGGAAAAGACGAACGGGATATATATGCCAGATTGACAAAGTTTAGTTTTGAGTTGGAGGGGTTTGCGAATATTTGGAAATTTCGAATACCGAATCTAATATCCTCTGTTTCGATTATTCGAGTGAATCAAATAGTGTATGTTCAAAATTATTCGAAACTAATGAATTATGTCCAAGTTTTCAAATACTTTCGAATAATTGGCGCAAAGTTCGAATAAGGCCAGCTGTATTTTTCTTCCATGACTTTTCCAAATACGGACCATATACGCCGCATTACCATGCTGCCCCCATCGGTATGCTTGGGATGGAGGGTTCAGCTCCACGGTGTGGTCAGTTCGCGTGGTGGTGTTCGTAATCCTCATACATGGCCTCAGAGATTAGACAATGCAGCAGGGCTCAGGCAGGTTCAGCAAATCCAGCCTTAATGCCTCACCTCGGAGGCCATGTCTCAAACATAAGCCCTCGCTCATCTCATGCACTCAGATGTGGTGCTAGTTTGTTATTTTCTGTTAAGAAGAGCAAACGGTACTTTTTATATGCGCATAACATGTCAGTGACGAAGTTAATACACTTACTTTGTGTTGTGAACCCCCAGATTGAGATCAATGTTGCTTCTTTTGAAAGATAGGCTATAACTGCGAAGGCAGCGCGTCACTGTTCTTCATCATTGCTCATTGAATATTCGCACAAGTAGGGAATATTTCTCGAAATATTTATTCGATTCGGCTAACTCATTATTCGATTCGTATTTGATTCGGTTTTTAGCCAAACCATCCGCATTCGATTTGGTAGCAGCTCTACACTACTCGTGTTGAATTCGGTTTGGAAAAAATACTATTCGCACACCCCTGTTCACTTGTGGTTCTCGGGTATCAGGCTGCTGCCTATTATTATTTTATGCCTTTATGTAACCACCTCAATTACTATGGCAACCACTGGGTTACGGTTGGTGTTATAACGCTTAACGCTGAGACCCGAAACGCGAGAAGTAGAGCTTAACGCTCTAAAAGACAGAGCAAGGTATGGCTGAGGACCTCAAGAGGGAGTGCCACTCTGGTTTGAAGTCGCTCGGTTCATGCACTCTCCTCAGATGAACAGTCAGTTGGGAGAGATCAAATCTTATCATCCTGCCTGAGCTCTTGAGCTGTGTTTGTAATGTCGTCTTCGTCACATACACGCGTTCGTGCGTGTTAAGCTGCCGGTCTGTCACGCTGTAGTTTGAAAGCGTGGTCTTCATGATCTTCCATCCGTGTACGTGAAAGCGTCGATCAGACGAGCATGCAGCAAACCGCGCAAAATGACGGGAGATTAGAAGCAGTCAAATTCAGAAGACCCACTGCTGTCAAATGTCATCGGGTTGTGGTAATTAGGTGACCTACAAAATTTGTTTGTTCTGAGTCTATTATGTGTTTAGCACTTCCTGGTAAACGCTACTGCATTGTTTTCTAAATATTCTTCGCGCACACTGGTTTTGTAGTGATAGCTACATTGCGGCAGCGTTTCGAGCCTACAGCATGGCGGCGCCGCCACGTGGTTGGTCACGTGCAGAACTGCGGGCGGCGCGGTGCACCAGCGAAACCGAGTGGAAGAGGGAGTGGAGAGGGGGGGAGAGTGAATCACGTCCTGGGACAAAGATGAAGAAGGAACGCCCAGCGAAACGCAGTGGCGAAATACTTTTAGTAGTGCATATAGATAACAATGAAATGTTGTAAGTGCCTGCAGGGCACATGTATGCATTCAGTGCATGCCAAAAATAAAGGCAGAGTGATATTTTCGGGCTCAACTCCTGTCTCGGTTTTGTCTCATGTATTAACTCAAACAACACACGTACACGCACAACAATATAAGCATCTAGCTTCTCATCCAATAGTGCCTTTAGGGCTTGTCTTATATGTTTATTACTTAGTAATATTGTCATTTTGGCGTAGAGTCAGCAACAGCGTTAAGCGACCAAGAGTCAGTAGCGGCGTAGCCCTGGATGAGAGCGCTTCCTCAACACTTCGTTCTCTTTTTATTTGGCGCGTTCGTCTTCCCGAGTGCTGGCGTCATTAGCCCCCTCCTCTGAAAGCATCGACCTGATGCTGAAAAGAAAGCAGGGGGTCTCGAGAAGAGCTAGGGTGGTGTCCTTGCGTAGTAGGGCTTCAGGCGAACCACGTGGACCACCTCGGGCCGGTGATGGCACCAAGATTGTGGAGTCTCATGAGGGGCGACTTCATAATTCAGGGCTCCAAGGCGTCGCCCAATTTGGTAAGGACCGAAGTAGCGGCGCAAGAGCTTTTCACTGAGTCCGCATCGGCGGATTGGAGACCAAACCCAGACAAGGTCACCTGGGTATTATTCTACATGCCGCCTCCGTAGGTTGTAGCGTTGTGCGTCCTGGCCCTGTTGGTCCTGAATTCGAACCCGTGCGAGTTGGCGGGCAGCTTTGGCACGTTGTAAGAAAGACGCAACGTCGTCATTTGGATGATTGTCGACATGAGGCAGCATGGCATCAAGTGTTGTCTCGACCTGACGTCCATAAACTAGGCCAAATGGTGTCATGTTGGTTGTTTCCTGCACGGCTGTATTGTATGCGAACGTGACATAGGGTAGGACGTCGTCCCAGGTTTTATGTTCCACGTTCATGTACATTGAAAGCATGTCCTCAAGCGTCTTGTTTAGACGTTCCGTCAGTCCGTTAGTTTGGGGATGATAAGAAATTGTTTGACGGTGACTGGTGTGACTGAAAATTAGAATATGGTGCAGGAGCTCAGAGGAAAAGGGAGCCCCTCTGTCCGTAATTAAAACTTGTGGAGCACCATTACGTAAGACGATTTGAGTAACAAAGAACTGGGCTACTTCGGTGGCGGTGCTACTTTGAAGAGATGCTGTCTCCGCATAACGTGTGAGATAATCAGTGGCTACTATTATCCACCTTTTTCCGGAGTCTGATGTAGGAAAGGGCCCGAGCAAGTCCATGCCGACTTGCTGAAACACTTGCGAAGGTGGCTCAATTGGCTTGAGGAATCCGGCTGGCTTCACGGGCGGAAATTTGCGGCGTTGGCAATCCCGGCAAGTGCGGACGTAATGCGCAACGTCAGGGCCCAGGCAAGGCCAGTAGTACTTGTCTTGAATCCTAGCTTGTGTTCTAGTAACATCAAGGTGGCCGGAAGCTGGTTCGTCATGGCAGGCGTGAAGAATTTCGTCGCGTAGGTTCACAGGGACGACCAGCAAGTATTGCCTACTGTTCGCGCCAAAATTCTTCTTGAAGAGAACACCGTTTCGTATGCAGAGAGACGACAAAGCCCGCCTGAAGGCTTTAGGAACTCTCCTGCTGGTACCTTCAAGATAACGAATTATGTCGTAGAGGTCGGGGTCGGCGCGTTGATGCTCGGCGAAATCGTTGGCATGTATTGCATTCAAGAAGACTTCATCGTCATCAGCAGCGTCGTCCGGAGCTGCTTGCACGGGAGCACGAGATAATCAGTCGGCGTCTGGGTGTGTGTGACCGGATTTGTAAATGACGGTGATATCGAACTCTTGGAGTCGAAGGCTCCATCGTGTGAGGCGCCCGGAGGGATCCTTGAGGTTAGTAAGCCAGCTTAGTGCGTGATGATCAGTCACTACTTTGAAAGAGCGGCCATAAAGGTATGGTCTGAACTTCGAAACTGCCCACACGATGGCGAGGCATTCTTTTTCACTGGCAGAGTAATTGGCTTCTGTCTTCGATAGTGCACGGCTCGCATAGGCGATGACACGTGCTTGGTCCCGCCGAACTTGAACTAGGACAGCGCCCAAACCAACGTTGCTTGCATCGGTGTGGACCCTGGTGTCTGCAAGTTCATCAAAGTGCACCAGCACAGGGGGTGACTGCAGGCGGCGTTGAAGCTCTTGAAACGCCATCTGCTGTGGTGGTTCCCACCTGAACGGCACATGCGCCTTTGTCAGATCAGTAAGGGGTGAGGCAATGTTAAATTCTCCACGAAGCGGCGGTAATACGCGCATAGTCCGAGGAATCGACGAACTTCCATCTGATCACGCGGTGGTGGAAAATTGGCAATGGCAGATGTTTTCTCGGGATCTGGAAGGACTCTAATAGTTCACGACATGGCCTAAAAACTTTAACTCTTATTATGCAAAATGGCATTTTTCGGCTTTTAGAGTAAAGCCTGATGACGTTATGGCCTGCAATACTTCCTCGAGGCGACGCAGGTGGTCTTCGAAAGACGGGGCAAAAACGATGACGTCGTCCAGAATTTTCCGACTACAGAAATAACTCGAGTTTTAAATTGACTGTTAGTGAGGGTGAGGGAGGGAGGGCGAGAAAATTTTTTAAAGTGAGGGTGAGGGAGGAAAAGTGAAAATGAGGGCATTTTCCCATCTCTGGGTGGGAATGCTGTGCCAACGTACGCCACTGTATTAAACCTGTTACATTCTGCTACAAATTAGTGCTTTTTGATGAAATTGCGCCAAGGCTGCACCAAAATACTATTTCAGCAACCAAGAGCCTTGCCAGATGCCAAAAGGCTAAGGCTAATATCTAGTGTGCCGAGGCATGACTCTGGTTCCATCTCCCGATATGTGATGAGAAGGATGGATGATTGATGGAATCCAACTGCGTCCCGTTTCGTTTTAAATGCACATGCAAAGAATTTATATCTTTTGAGAGGCTCAAATATAGTCAAGTCCTCTTATAACAAACTTGACAGTCACGCGAATTGCGTTCCTTGTATCCGAAGTTTGTAGAAAGTGGATGCTTTGTTTCACCAAAAAGAAAAAAAAAGACATTAGTAACGATTATATCTAAAAAGTATGTTGTGCACATAGCAGACCAAATCAAGCTGCTTTCTAAGCCTTCCAACACTGTCATGTGCTCCTGGCAAAGATCTTTTTGCGAAAAAGCCGCTTTAGGAAGGCAATAATAGCAACATTGTTTGAGGCATTCACTGCAAGTGGTAGTACGTCGGCATCCACCTCTTCGACCCTCGATAAAGTTGTTAGGATCGAGGCAACCGCAGAGCATTTACACGCAGAACTTTTGTCTACAGGCTGAGCACTGCCTGCACATGGAAGCACCGCAAAAAGGGTAGATCCTCATTTAATGATCACTGGTGCTATGCAGTAGTTGCACCTTCAAAGCTGCCCCCTTCTCTCACGCAGATTGAACTTGCAGCCTGTCGGGGCGCGCTTGGCCGGCATTTAACTGCAGTTGCAATGCCGGCGGCTTCATTCTTTTTTTTCTGGAGGTCGGCGTTTTCCTTGTGGCGGGGGACACTGCAGCTGGGAGACAGTTTTCGTTCATGTGCTGTTGGGAAGCTTGTGTTTTTAGACCTTGAGAACGAGTCTGCGGTGCCTCCTCATTCGTTATAACCGAGTGGTGCGGTCGTCGTTTGTTTTATCTGAGGTGCAGTGCCGTAGCTCTAATGCACATTTTGATGGTATAGCTCCACCCTCGTTCATTATAGGGGTTGGACTTTTCGGTTTTTATTAATGCAAAAGCGTTATGTGGCTATGTCCTGTCACCTAAACCTGTCAGCAAAATTTGTCGGCACGAAAATGTCACCCCATATGGATGAATGTGAAAAAAGTATAATGGTGTTGGGTAATACATTAGGGAGTGTGTAATATGCAGCGGTGAGATTGACCAATTCTGTTTAGTTGATTCAATGATTTAAATGTTTCTGTTCGTAGCGTCATTTTGTGGGAATGTGTTGGTGAAAAAAAATACTTAATGTGTAAAAAAATATGCTGTGGTTAGATTGACAACAAAAAATTGTAATTAATGTAGCTGAATTAATGCAGTTGTCAAGGTCATGGACAAACAAGTTGCAGCATGTGATGTAACAAATAAAAAATAAATAAAATAAAAAATGGAAAAGAGAAACTACAAAATTTAAAAAATAAAAAATTGCAAAAATGAAAAATGGATGAAGAATGAGGAAAGGAAAAGGCTTTTACATTTCTGCTCTTAAGTACACTTAAGTGCAATCCTGTAATTTTTCAAAAATTCGGCAGACTTTTTTCTGTGTTTATTTGAGAGTAAGTTTTTTTTTTTTTTGCGAATGAATCACTTTTTTTGATGATGTAATGTGGCAATTATCCGTGGTCAAAAGTCAGAGTCTAGCTCAGCATTTTTGTTGGCATGAACAGTTTTTTTGCCAGTAATTAACATAATTTACTATTCATTTTGCACTTGGAAGTGTGCTTGTAAAAGGAATTGCTTTTGTCATTAAAGAAGTAATGCCAGTTTGATGAGACAGCTGGCCTTGAAGATTACAGGTTGAATTTACTTCTAAGAACCAGGTTGACAAGTTTCCTTTTTTTGACACTTGGCTAAGTGAGGAGGCTGTGCATCACTTGGTCTGTGTGTTGATGGCAGCGATGTAACTGCGGTTCAGTCATCGCAGTAGCCCAAAGATGACAGTTTTTGTGACTCCCATGCATGGTTTCCTGCCAGTGTCCTACTTGCACTTGATGAACCTACTTAACAGACTAACTCCTCTAGGTGGATGATGATAGTGAACACACAGTGCTTAGCTAGCAGGCGGCAAGGAGGGGATGCTCCCCGGTCAGCACAGGAGTGTAAGCAAACGGAAAAATGCATCAAATAGCACAACTCTGCGGCTCACCTCATTACGCCTCTGGCTTCTCTACTTAGTTCATTTTCAACTTTGACTTATCTAACTTGTACTCGACAGCCAGCAAGCTATGCCTTGCGTGCCAAGAATACTCATCTTTTTCGGTTAAAGCCGAATTTCAAAAACTGAATTTGGGGTACTTTTTTTTCTTTTTTTAAGTTGAAACCAAAAATTCTAACCACTAAATATAACTGTGGCTGTTATGAGTGGGCTCGACTGTAGTACTAAATTTGGGTCCCGGTAGATTTATAGAGCTTTTGCACGTCACCGTAGCATGTCCCGTAAGGTCAGTGTAAGACCGCATGAAAGGTTTCGGGTGCACTCCAGTTAATGTAGCTAGGTTCCACGTGTTGGAGGTTGGCATAGATGACAGGGACAAGATGGAGACAAGAACGTGATTTATACATGTCTGCTGGCTCTACTTGTTCATCGCTCTTCTAGCATTTGCACGGGCGCTGCTCTGGGACAGAGATCGCAGTTCTGCTCGCACACCCCTCACCAGAGGTGGGCAACCTCTTGAGGTCGACCTCAACCACAAAATGACCTCAACCTCACGTCGTGAGATTGAGGTGAGTTTGGCGATGGCTTGAAATTTTGTGAGGCCAGCAAATCAGTCCTCAACCTCACAAGTGAGTTCGAGGTTGAGTGAGGTCGAGACTTCCTGCAGTTGTCGCAGCTTGCTCCAACAAGTGCCGCTTCCGAAGGTGAGTTGGAGCACACCACCGCAGTGTTCATGCAATGACGCTTGGTGCTCAGTTTCCCCTGTTTCGACAACTGGATGCCGCAGTCCACTCTTAGCCTTTGCTGCTGCGCCGTAATGTCCGTTCAGCTCGAGCCTACAGGAGGACGCAACCCTCTGGTCTTCCTGGAAGGAGTGCTGTTGTCACAGCATTCCGCTCTCCTCCTCCTACCCTTGCTGGTGTAGCAGCCGTAGCTGCCTGCCGGTTAGCTCAAACTCCCGGGAGCGCACAAAGCACATAACTCACGTTGACACATGGTAGCTTTGTCTGATGCTGCCAACAAACAAGTTCAGTCCAACAAGCACGCAATAAATTTGTCGCAGCGCGGATGGCCCAAAACAAGACTGCTTCGTGTTCATGCTCGTTGCTGGTGCTGCCGTCACTGCTCTTGCCGTGCAGTTAAGTAAAGGGGATCGTGTTGTTCGTTACACTGGGACTTTAACAGAAATTAGAGCAGTCTGTACAGGCGAAAAAATGTGATTCAGGCGGTTGCTAATAAGGACACCTGCTGACTCGATGGAAAAAGCACAAAGCCTGAAAAACCTGTATAACACCATCGAAGCTTTTGATGAGTGTCTTCTCCTTTCGAATCTGAAACTACTGCAAATTCCCGTTCTGTAATGCAAGAAGATGCAAGTATAATTTCACTTTTATATTCTTCCGAATAACCTCTCTTTGGTCTCCTGTTCCTTGTTCCTTCTCGGAAATTCACATATGCTGAAAGACCGCAACAGGGGCCAAAGTACCAGCATAGCAATGTTATAGCTATAAAAAATACAAAACTATAATGATGCATGTTGGTGTGGTAGCTGATTCCTTATCCTTTTTTTTTATGAAGATGTGTGAATAGAACTGATTACATGCTGGCACTGTGCAGCTGAATCGCTGTTTCAAGCCTTCTAATTTGACGTTTAATGGGGCACACTGTGGTTTCCTTCTGTTTTTAGTGTGTAATTTTTGTTTGTAAATTTGTAGTCATTCTCTTTGTTTTTTATCTTGTATGGGATCAGTTAGGTTGGCGGCCTGCCTTGCAGACAGTCAGACACTACCCACATCGTTATCTTTCCTTTAACTATTTTGCAGAGACCCATTGTTCACCTCAAACTGCTTCGCACAATGCTCGCGCGGTGCTCACGGGTAAAAAAACGTGGAGGATGCCGATTGATTAGTTCAGTTTTGAAGGAAAACAAGTGATTGACTCAAAGCAGCTTCTCTGACTGGTTGACGATATATTCTGTTCAGGCGTACGAGTATTCAGGCAGTCTTTATTTTTTTGGTAGCAAGGGGGGGGCGGGCAGAAAAAGGTAGTGCTGTGGCGAAATTTTAGCGGAGAGCTGTGGTGCTCTTGACAGAGAGCGGCCAGTTGTTTTGGCCCGTGTGATTTCAATACTCAACACAGTGTTTGAGGACGTAATCTAGCCCATTCCTGCAGAGTGCTGTGGGATCACCGAGTCATCAGTGAATTCCAAGGATTTTGAAACCATTACCATCGCCACCTGGAGGGAAGTGGTGAAAGGGAGAGAGTCCTGACCTCCTAAGAACATCAATATCATCCCTAATTATCAGCTGCACGTATTTCTGTTTCCCTGCAGAATTATTGTATTCAGTTTCTGGTTAATGTACTCTATTTAATCAGTATTCAGGCAACCTTTAATTTGGTAGCAGTATATCAGACTTCCCCGGGCTCATAACGATACACTATTATCATCATCAACATCTCGAGGGCCAACGGCATGTGTCACTGCAGTATGTCACACATGAGAACTGGCGTGTCTACCTGCTGGACAATCCGAATGTCATTAATGTGGACCAGGTTGTGGGCACTGTTTGTAATGCGTCATGCGCACATGTGTAGTAATGTGAGATCTATATGGACCTTGAAATGGGGGTGGGTGGGGACCTGGTGTGACGCGATGTTGCATCGTCACGTGACTAGGTGTGACGTCACATTACATCGTCATGTGATTAGTAGGTTTGACGTCACATTACAGCATTGACCCGGTGACCTGGTGTGATGCCATCACTAATACTAGTTAGTCTTGGTGTTACCTAATTACATTAATAAGCATTCAATAGGTATATTAGTATGTTGATTACCATTAATTAGTGATGTGACATCATCATCTCCGTCGCGTGACTCATCGGCTCGTGATGTCACATTGTGCTGTTTCTTGCGGACATTTTTTTTTGCTGATGATGACCTTGAAACAGCTATCTAATGCTTTTGCATCAATAAAAGAAGCCGCTCGCTTCTACTTACACATAAATACAACACACCTCTGTTGGTGTACTACAGTCGCAGCTTGTTAAGTGTTTTCGAAGGCAGCATAAAGAGTACTGAAAAGAGCGTTTGCTAGGTAGCAAAATTTTCATCTGCGTGGGGTCCTCTCGCTATGCGGAATAGAGCTAGAAAATCGAAATATACTGATATGCGTCTGCGTAGCCGTCACATTGGAAAGTGAATCGACAAGCAGCTTGTTCACATTCGCTAACTATTCTCAAGTCTAAGACGAGTGTTGTGAATACCACTCCCTCCCAATTTCTGGTAGATGGTGTAGAAGGTCTGTGTTTGTCAATTGCTGGTTCGTGCGTGAATGAACGAGAGCCTTCCAATACAAACACGTATACGCGAAGCAGGTTGCTGAGTGCTGAGACTTATAAGGCTTACAAGTAGTTAGCGAAGCGAACTTAATGAAAAAAGTACCCTCCGACGTACTGACGGTAACCACGTAAGGGACACCGCTGTTCACAGGCCAGAAACTCTCCGAGGGTTCATCCCATATAAGTTTTTCTATTGTGTGCACCTCAGTAGTGTCTGTACACACCTTATTATATGATTACAGAGCGCTTAGTGTCACTATTGTTATAACTAGACATCACAATGGTACCATCGTCATTTTAGGTTTCATGTTTCACAAGATTCTCAGAATTGTTTTTAACTGAAAAACTTCTTAATCACCCTTTTTTTGTTTTCTGAGGTCGAGCAGCTCACCTCAACCTAAAAATTTGAGGTTCAACCTCAAATTTGATGAAGACGGTGAGATGGCTCAGAATTTTCGCTGTTGTTTTCGTCCATTGAAAGAGTCTCCCATTTCGGGGAAGCTGGCTTCTGTTGTGTGTTTTCTCAGTTGTTCACTTTCTCAATAGACTAAATTGCTGGGCTAGTTGCTTCATAATGTGCAATGATGGAACCAGCGAAACAGATGCAGGACAAGAACAAGGAGGCACACACACAGCATCGCTGGAGGAGGCACAACACACAACACAGCGGTGTTGTGTATGTGCTTCCTCAAAATTTGAGGTTGAGTGAGGTCACCAGTGGCCGCAGGAAAAGTGAGGTGAGGGCGTTTCAGGAGACCTCAACTGATGAGGTGGAGTGAGGTCGGCAAATTTTTTTTGAGGCTGAGGTGAGGTCGAGATTTTTGAGGTCCAATGCCCCCCTCTGCCCCTCACTGATAATGATCTGCCCTCATATCACGATGTTCGTGAGGTGTGCTGGGATACGGCACAACTGTATGGAACGTGGTCGCACTACGTGGGGGCTTCTCGTCGCGGACATTACTTCACCAGGGTTGGGCGCCGTCGCATCACTGTCGGAAGACTAGTGGTTCTTGCCCTGATGAAGACGGTGAGATGGCTCAGAATTTTCGCTGTCGTTTTCGTCCATTGAAAGAGTCTCCCATTTCGGGGAAGCTGGCTTCTGTTGTGTGTATTCTCAGTTGCTCACTTTCTCAATAGAGTAAATTGCTGGGCTAGTTGCTTCATAATGTGCAATGATGGAACCAGCAAAACAGATGCAGGACAAGAACAAGGAGGTACACACACAGCATCGCTGGAGGAGGCACAACACACAACACAGCGATGTTGTGTATGTGCTTCCTTGTTCTTGTCCTGCGTCTGTTTCGCTGGTTCCACCATTGCTCACTTTCTCGTGCGATGTGCAATGTGTGTGGTTCATCTTCACTGAGTTCTAGCCCAAAACTGCAGATATTTCAAAATGGCTGTCGAACAGGGGGTCGACGGTTGATGACGTGGACTGAGCGTCCGGTACACAGTATCTTCAATCTGGAAGTTGGCATCTTGCGTTTCCTATCAGAACATTGCTTATCAGCCTTCTGGCTCACCTACAGGTTTTCCCTTGCTCGCCCTCGGTTCTTGGCTAATTCATGGAGTCGCAAAGTTTCATGCAGGTCTCAAACACCTGGCAGATGGAGTTGTCCAGGAAGCTGAGTGTAGCTATGCATGAGTCCGAACAGTCGGTATTGTGCCCACTTGTGCTTCAAGACATTTACAGCAAAGGCAGCTTCTGACACTTCTTGCGCCACTTGCAGCATGTCTTTAAATATTTCTGCAGTGTGTACTTCATTCCAACTACACTCTGTACCGATTCATTGTCCTGAGGTCAGTTTGGTTGAGAGGGCAAACTATAGTAGTGCTAAATAAGAGGGATGATGGGAGAAAACACAAACGCTAGTGTTTTTTGAGCTGACACATGTTAATATCTGTAAATGCAGAACAGAAGGAGCGAGAGGTACTGGAAGCCTTCATTATACACGTGGAAAGGCACTCGTGTGTGAGTAAACCAAATGTTTATCTTTCTGCCAAGGTATTGAAGTTCTTGTATGCGGTTTGCTTGTTGATACTTTTTGGCAAGTGGTCGCTGCCTATTAAATGCGTGACTTTCTGAAAAGAAAAGTCGGTTGATATCTAGCATTTGTGCTGTCTTCTCTTCCTTCGTCCCTGTTGAGAGAGAGGGAGAGAGAGAGAAAGTAAGTTAATGAAAGGAAAATGGAGAGTGTGGCCGGCAGTAAGGTGACACTGGCCTGCTACTCTACACTGGGGAAAGAGGAAAGGGAGAGTGAGGGTGCAAATAGAGGATGGTGCCAGAATACAGTGAATTACTTGAAGTGGTTTGGCACTCATTTTGCAAAACGACATGGAGCGCATGTTGTTCTCATGCAGCATGTCTTGCACACACGCCGTGCACAGTTGGAGAAGGGCTCGGCACACTGACATCCCAGGACAAATGGGTGCACACTCGCATCGTGCAGTATGGCTGAAAGTGTAACACATGTCCCGGCACAAACGCGTATGCACATATGTGGTCTGCACTGTACATCGTGTAAACACGCACAACACTGCACAAGCGTCACAGATGGGAATCTAGGCCTATTTCACTGAGAAACCTGAGAACAGCCTTCATTAAAACCAGCTGTCACTGAGGTTCGCCCTAGTGCCTAGGGTAGTTTCCTTAGAGAGAGGGCGTCCGTCTAACTGTCTCAGAGTATTTTCCAAGGCCCTCCTCGCATCAATGTATTAAGGGCACTCGCAAATAATATAATGGATTGTCTCCGTATGGCTGCAGTTAAGCAATTCGGGCTTGCTTCAACTCCAATCTTGAGTAAGTAGCTTTTAGGGTACACTACACCAAGCCGCAACCGATGGAGCAGAGTTCCTTGACGTCACATAACATATGATGGTAGGAAAGTCTCAAACTGCCATCAAGTCGAGAGATGCGGTCGTGCTGGTGATTCACATCATTTCACATTGAATGAGCCATTACGGCTGCTGCGTCACTTCTTGAGAATGAGACTTGGATGGAAGTCCGCTCAGTGTGAGCCAACTTTGCTTCCGCATCCGTGCTCTCATTTCCCCCTATACCGCAATGGCTGGGTATACACTCAAGCCTGATGGTGTGGCCGCACTGGAACACATCAGCTAGGAAAAGTACAATTTGTCCGATTTGATTTTGCATGCGTATGGCTTCACGTATGTTTTTATGATCGGCAGTGCGTGTCTTAAGTCACAGAATATAGTCCAGTGGTTTGCGGTCTGCTAACCTGTGTAGCAGGTGGCCCCTCGTACGCCTGCCAGTTGGGTTGCCGTGGATGATTTTTATGCATGAACCTGAAGCGGTGGCTGAAGGTGCTACCAGCCACAATAACCGCTGCTGCTTAAGAGGTGTTCGCCACTGATCCGTCGACAAAAACATGTTCTGAGTCACCATACACGGATGAGATATATAATAACACCAATTGCTTTAGTCCCACTGTCAGGATGTGCAATTTTTTTGGTATTCCTGGGATAGTGACACGTACGTGAGGATTTGGAATTAGCCATAATGGCAGCTCCGCAATCTGGTGGGGCATATAGTTTGTGGACACCAAATTGCGCTGCGTCCTGATGGCTTTCGAATAGGCTGCGTCTGGTCGCACACTGCTAATATCTGCGAGGGGGTGGTAGTGATGCCTGGCCAGGTGTTGCAAATGCGCCCGTAGTGGCTCTTTTTCAGAATAAATACTAGCTGGGCAGGTGCAGTCCTCATAAAACGTGCCTCATATCGAAGCCTTGCATGGTAATCCCAAAAACACCCTTAAAGCATGAGACAGTGCTTTGCGGTGTTTGCAAGGCAGTCAGTCTTATCCCCTAAAGAACAGGGGCACTGTATCTCAGATAATCGACCACCAGCGCCTGGTACAGGCGAAGTAAAGATCGCTCAGACGAACCTCAGGATTTGCCAGCTATAAACCCTATAATGCTTGTAAAACTGTCCAGTTTTCTGAGCAAAGAAACGTGCTTCATCCAGGACAGGTTGCTGTCTATAGTGACACCTAAGAATGTATAGTGTGTCACATACAGAATGACTTGACCGTCAATTGTGACAGGGTACAAAGCCATCAACTTTTGGTAAAAGCTAACATGACCCTTTTAGTTGGTGATAGCTCAAGCACCTGATGACGCAAGTACGCAGACACAATAGACACTGAATGCTGCAATCTCACTTGCACTTCGGGACGCGTGGCACTTGATGCCTATATGCAGATGCCGTCTGCGTATGTGGATACCAAAACTGTGTTTGGTAGGTCTTTGAATAAGTTGATTACTACGAGAATAAATAATGTTGGACTAAGCACTCCTCCCTGAGGGACACCACGCGTGACAGGATGATCTCTCGTGTCACCTTCATCAGTCACCATGCAGACTGCGCAGTTCCTCAGATAGCTTGCAATCCATTGATGTAGATGTCCGCAGATTCCGCATTTCTCGAGGGCGTCTAAGATTGCATCGTGCTTAACATTGTCGAATGCGCCCTTGATATCAAGGAAGACAACAGCGGTAAGCCTGTGGCAACGTTTCTCTTGTTCTACTGTCAACACCAGATCAATTACACTGTTGATAGTGGAGCCGGCTTTGCGAAATATAGTCATTGCGAGGCTGCATTTTTCCAGAAATCATTCGATATATGTTAATATCACGTGTTACATTGTTTAGCCAATGCAACTTGCGAGAGTTATTGGGCTGTACGATGTCATGTAGCGTGGCAATTTTCCTGGTTTGAGTAGAGCTATAATGCAGCTTCTTTTCCATTGATGTGGAACACTGGCAGTGACCCAAGCGTGGTTAAACCAGTGTAAAGGCTTCTGCTTTATGCCCCAGGCGGCGAGGTGCATTGTAGTTAATTCCATCGGGTCCTGGGGAAGAAGAATGTTTACAAGCAGAAAGCGCTGCTTTGAGTTCGTGCAGCGTGAATGGAAGGTCGAGACGATGATCCACGGTAGGCGGAGCACACCGATGCTGCGGGACTACAGATGTGCTGCCAGCAATTCGCACGCAACCTCAAAGAGTTTCTGACGCTGGAAGAGTGCCAATGCGCAGAAAGAGCGCTGCTTCTGGGGAGGAGATGGCAATGCTCGGATGACACACCAGATTCTTGAGTGGTCTCGGGGATCAAGTCTGCTGCAAAACAAACCCCACTGCTGTCTACCGAGTTTTTCCAAATAGCACTGGACTTTCTTTTGTGCACGCCGAGAAGCCCGGAGATGCGAGACATCTTTCGTCATGTGGTATTTTCTTCCCGCACATCGCCGAATCGCGCGTAGCTGTGCATTGAGCACATCTACTGGCGTTATGACACTTGGTGCCGATATGTTACGCGATGACTCTTGCATAGCCGTAATCATGCACTGCTCCACATCTGCTGGGGTAGTGAGGCACTCAAAGCTCGTTTCTACGTTTCGAAAAGAATTTCAGTCTGTGCAGCGTGCCTTGGCACGTGGAAGATAGTCAAACCAGCGAAGTTATGCATATATGTTGGTGTGTGGTCACTGCGGGCAGTTTCGACATCAGCACGCCTAGTTGTGAACGATGAGAGACGGTTCGATACCAACGCCAGATCCAGACAGCTGCTGTAGGCAGTTTTCTGCAAAACGTCGGTGTCCAGTCATTTAGAACTTGCATTATCCAAGAATGTGGCAGTATCCCGACCACGAGAGTTCATTACCGCGCTTCCCCAGCAATGGTGATGCGCATTGAAATTTCGCTGTCGAGAACTGATTGCCATGTTGCGTCAAATATACTCCTATAGGTGGGATGTAGCCACCGATAATGGGGGTGGTACGCCCATTCAGATTCACAGTTACAGCAATATACTCGCTGCTGCGTCCAGGAACTAGATGTTGAACTAAGTCAGGCCGCGGCGAAAACATGGTATAACCTTGCTTGGATGTCCAGCCGCTTTGGATGGTAATTGCTCATATCCGGAGAGGCGATATTTGGCTCACATATAATAAGCCTCGGCAACCGGTAGTGGGATATCCTGTGCCTGAAGTCCGCAAGGCGGCTTCGCAGGCCTCGTGCATTCCATTGAAATATTGCCAATCGAGAAATTCTCTCCTATAGTGATGGTGATGACGGCAGCAGAGTCATGATTACTGTTATTTATTAAATAGTTGCAAGGGCCGGCTCCACAGCGTCTAAAATTTGGACAGCTGGCCTAGCAACAGGCATGTCCACACCAGCAATTATTAGTCGTAGGGTGCTTATTAGTTGATTAAACAAAAGCCTGGTTTGGTCGTTTGTGGTAGCTACCACGAGCGGTGGACGCATGAATTGGTGGACGCTTCTCAGAGATTACAGTGCGCGTTGGTAGAGGTGGCCATGCTGCAGAACCCTCATGAGGGGTTGTAATATTTGGCACTTGTGTAGGTGGGCCCGATGGCTTCTGCACAGCAGAGTGACCTTGCTGCTGTTGATGTGTTGTTGCTTGATTTGCTGTATTCGAGCTTTTCGATCGGTTCCGTGTACGCCTTCTCGGACGGTGAACCGCATTTGCTGGTTCTCAGCGAGAAGAGTGATCTCTGACCATTTTCTTTAAAATCTCTATCTCTGTCTTTACTTTTGGACACTCTTGAGGTTGTCTCCTTGAGGTCATTTGCAGTTTACACATTTGGGCACTTCAACTGCGCGTGCAGGTTCTTTGTGGTCTCCACCACAAAGCAGACAGGTTTTCTTGCTCGTGCATGCAGCGCTCACGTGTCCGAACTTGTGACCTATTCGGCACTTCAGTGGGCGGGGTACAAAGGCACACTGGATGCCTCACAAACCCCACCTTCACGGGAGAGGGCGAACTGGTGCCGTCAAACACTAGTTCTACACACTTGGATTTCCCAACGGGGAAAGTCGGTGATTCTAACTGAGCAAGATAATAGGTTCATCTAGTCCATGTCTTTTATCTCAGTATCTACATCATAAATCACTCCCGCAGTAGTGTTAGAACGAGCAAACATGCATGTTGTCAAGCTCTGACACAGCCGTCAACTTGTCCAGGGCGGCCGAGTTGGAGACGTCAACAGATAGGATATTCCTTCTCGCATTAATGCGCACTTCTTTAACTTGTCCGGAGCCAGCCGTTGATGGAATTGATATCTTTATCTTCGAGAGGCGTGTATGAAATCTTGTAAGTGAGCGGTTGCGCACTCACACTGGCCTCATTAACTCTTAATTGGCGTTCGAACTGGGTGGGTTAGGCCGTTTCGTACTGGCACCCTGCCCACACTCTTTCGAGGTCTTGCAGAGCTTCCTTTTCAGGCGCCGACTCACCATCGCGGTGTAGCCAGCACCGTATTTCATGTCATCTGTGTCGGAGAAACTAGATTACTCCGGTAGCTCCAAGGGGACATCCTCGGTGGAACCACGTTGACTTGCTGGATCAACACTGCTACCTACTGTCGGCAGCAGAGACGGCGGGCCATCTGCCATCGCCTTGGACGGCAAGGTCCCCACAAAGACGGAAGAAACACAATATAAATCGAAACAAGCCGGAGCGCAAGAAATGCTGCAGTTCGCAGTGCTACTACTGTGTCCTCTCAATCGAAGCACCAATTAGCTCAGCTTTCTGCCTTAAATGCCAGTATAGTGGCATTGTGATATGAACGATTACTAGAAGGTTATTCATGGCTTCTGTCTTATTGATGAACCCTCTGGCTTGATCTAGGACTCTGAAATTTGGTATCCAGCTGTTCAACATGTAGTCTATGTACCAGATGTTTCAGGGAAGCCCATTACTAATTTTTTAATATACAACTAGTGTGCTTTTTGCCTCCTAGTTGTACCAATGTGAACGGACGTCAAAGAACAGGTGAATCGTAAACTAGTAAAGTGATTAACTAAATTTATAATAGTTAACTTTTAACTATCGCCGATAAGTGCCTGATTGCATTTAAATATTTGTAGCTAGCCGTTACTAATATTCGTATCAGTTTTTGGAATTTCTAAAACGCGATTACCCTCGCCGCTGTGGCTAAACTAATTTGGGCCATTTCTCACTCCATCTGAAAACCGCGCGCCTGCGGGGAGCGCTAAGCGACGTCAATGAAATCGCATCACTCCGTAACACACGTATCGCGTGACTATCCCTTCGCCAAATTAGTTGAGCATCAGCGGCGACTGTAATCGCGTTTTCGAAATTTTAAAACATAACTATCCCTTACAACCGGCTACAAATCTCTTAACTGCAGTCGGGCGCTTTGCGGTGATTTAGTTCATTACTTTACTAGTTAACAATAGTTCACCTGTTTTTTTTTACGTCCGGAAACACTGGTACTATGCTGCAAATAGCTTCTATTTACCTCAAAAGCCCTATTTTTTAAAATTTTGTGGCGGGCTTCCCTGAAACGCCTGGTGTAGTAGATCTTGGGTTTGTTACCCTCAGACAATGGCACATGCCCACATAGGGGGATTGGCCAAGAATTGGGGGGACAGAGTTTTTCAGGTAAATATTTCTTGGACGAAAATAAAATGAATGCTGAAGAAGGAAGAAGTAAACTGAACAGCGAAATGAGCGGGAAATGCATAACGCACGCAGGAGATCGACACTGAGGTTTGTAGCCGAGTGGTTTGATGATAGTAATTGTAAGAGAAATAATATTGAAAAAAGTTACCAAGGTAGGCGATTTGATTCTATTCAAAAATTTTGGACGGCGATAAAAACATACTTCTGGCTGTACCCAAGTATGGTGGCTCCAAACGACGATATGACTGGGCTGCTCAAACAAAGGCCAAGCTGTTACGGCTTCTCTAAAAACAGTCTTCTCATCGTGGTGTAGCGGCGACAAAAAACAAAAAATGGTCTATGGTTTCTTGCTCACCACAGAATACGCAGACGGAATAAAGCGCCAACCCAGACCTGCGCAAATAAAATTTAAGGGTGGGATCCGGCAGGGGAGCCTTGATAGAGATACCTTAAGCTGCCGTGGATGGCATGATTGCCTGTTCCGCGAATACCTCACGTGCAAGTAATCATCATATCTTAAAAGAGATCCAGTTGTCATTCTTAACAAATTTTGCCTTCAAAACCTTGCTGCTGTGATGTACGCTGTAGCCGGAACGATAGGTAGCAAGGGGGCATTGCCTTTGCCAGGCAGTCCGCAACTTCATTGGCACCGCTATGACGTGGCGCCCATGTCATGTGAACAAGGCTCAAATGCGGAGGGAGTAATGAATGGAAGGTGTTCAAGATTGGCGAATCGACAGCCGAAGCAAGGGATGAACACAAAGAGAGTCTGTAATGACAGTCACCGAAGAGAAAGATGGCTCTAGTTTGCGAAGAGCCGGCACTACCGCCAGAAACTCCGCTTGAAAAATTGGGGTGCACCCCGCGCGTTTCCGTCGCGCGTTTCCTTCCCGACTGCATGCAGTCGGGAAGGAAACGCGCGACAACCGCCGCGCACTAGGTGGACACCTCACCGGTGCCACGAAAGCAGCGATGAATAAGTTAGTGAACGTAGGCATAAAGTAAGCTTATGCGTCAGGCTACTCTAATAAAATAAAATTGGGCAAAAAAAAGAATTTCGGAAAAGACGTAATAATGGAAGGCCATGCGGTGTGCGCTGACATCTCTGATGTGCAGTTCTAGAAGCAAAAGGTTAAGAACAACCAGTGCTTGTACGACCGTTAGGCGGTACTGCATGAAGGTGTGAGGCGAGTATCTGCCTTGTACCGAATAAACACTGCTTGTTGTGGTTTTCGATTTCATATTGCTTGCGGCCCTTATGCGCCAATAGTCACTCTTGTTCTATCGTTTTGTTTCAGAGGGGCAAAGGCCACTGAGACCAACCTGTTTAATAAAATTTCTCTTTGTCGCTAGACACCCTACAGTGGCACTACCGAGTTGAATTGTTGCTAGAATCCCTGTCAGATCCCTCAGTGCCCTTTCTGTGTGTTTCAAGCGAGGGGCGTCCCCGTCAGTAGCCGTTTCGCCATGCACTCCTTCGAAGGTTCTAGTCTTCGATGTAGCCGTCTCTGCGGAGACTAGTCCGGAGACCGTCGTCCAGAGAGTAATCCGTTTAATAAAAAACAGGATTGCACATAAGTCTGCTGAAAAGCGCATATGTTAAAACCTTTCCCTGTCCTCATTCTGCCTTAATTTTTCAGTTCCAGTTTTTTTGTGATTTTTGTTTTTTGTTACGCGAGAGCGCATACAGCTTGTTCGGTCGAAAACCCGTCAGCGTCGTAGCAGTAGTTGTAGTAGTCGTCGGCACCGCACGTCGGAAATGTACCTTTCCTTTATGTTGGGATATAAGGTATTAAGGTATTAAAGGATGTAAAATATATACGGTATGTATAAGGTATGTTGGGATATAAGGAATAGCAAGTCTGTTGAAGCTGAAAGAAGTGACCGACAGTTCCACTGGAGAACTCTTAACACCCCTGTGGTTAAGAAATCCGGACAGCAGCAACTGCCTGCCCCAAAATAGTTTCTTTGGGCTTAGAGCCAATCTGTTGCTGCTTTGATTTCGCCTAAGAATGAGGAGAAGAAGGGTTAGACGTTGGGGATTCACTGCGTTAGAGGATTCGCGTATCTGAATCCATCATCTCTGCTTCATGAATAATTTCAACCTTACCTGAATTAGCGGACCGAGGAAGCGGTGCAACAGCAGTAACTTGTTCCTGGGGCTGAGACAGAGCAGGCAAGGATTGTTGGGTCATTAACGAAGGCATGGCTGACATGGCAGAAGTCAAGACAAGATTTGTGCACGCCTGCTGGCTCTACTTCATCGCTCTCTTCTCGTAACGTTCGCACGTACACTGCTCCGGGAGAGAGCTCGCAGTTATGCTCACACATGAACCTAATTCGCGTTCGCAAGTTGTAACAGCGCCGTCAACATCCGAGCTTCCGATTTGTTAGTGCAATAGCCCACGTTAATTCGAAATTTCAGCATAGACAACTGGTTCGTATAAACAGGAGTTGTGCTAAACTGAGCGACTCAACGATGGGGAGGCGTACGTTCTCCGTGGGCTGCCATGTGGTGACCACATTGTGCGCGCGTGATGGACGTCTTTCGCCGCACGAGCTTGAATTGTATGTTACGGAGCAAGGATGTCTGTACCGAGGGAGCAACAGGGATGTCTGTTGAAGAGGGAGCAGCGAAGCGCGCGGGAAGCACTCGGCAATGCCGAACTATTCTGTGGAGGAACATGTCGGTATTCTTTGGGGCGAAGACTGCGCATGCGCGATAAAACGTTCCGTCGCCATAGGCGCGCCCTTGTTCGAGATCGAGAAATCTGTCATAGTCTCCCGTGAACCTCTGCATGCCTAGACACTGACCTGTGCTATGCTGCGATACAGCGATGCCGTGGTCGCGCTCATGCTGCGGTGTCGTAACATCAACGTAGCATAGTGGCCGCGCTCATCGCGAAGCGTACGCTGTGACCGCTTTATTCATTCTGACTTTTCCTAACCGAGTTCTTTAATGCGGAGCACGTTTTGCACTACTACCTCCCAGCGTAGGGGCGTAGTCACGTGCCAATTTCTAAATCTCGCGGGATATTTTTTTCTCCAAGAAACCACGCTAAAGTGATATCACAGAAAACAACTCATTGGGCGTTTCTGGACATTCTCTGCAACTTTTACACTAAAAAATGACACTAATGTTAACATAACAAATTCTTGCTCGTTTTAATTTTTAACACGTTAAATGAATTTTGGCGCATTAAAAAGATTGGAGGGGACACTAAGCTCCGCCTTCAGGGTATGACGCGATAGCGTAATGGGTTACTTAATGCCCTTATATGCGGAGTTAATCATTCTCGACTTTACATTCATAGATCCGTGGGAGTCCTCATACCACACCTGGCGCAGTGGTGCAGCGGTATAAGCGATGCACCACTGCCCTGCGATGGCGGGTGCTGCCACCGGTGGGGCTTGTGCGAACCAGGTTGTTCTTCTCGCGGCTGCCAGTCATGAATTGCCGCTTGTCGCGGTGGTCAGTTTGCTCACAATCTGGTGGGCAGGTTGTGATGACGCCACAAGGTCACGTGTCCTAGGTGGCCCACCTAAGTTGCTTGCCCGGGGATTTTTCGCGTTCAACGATGACGGCGCCGGATTTTCTGAAGAACGGTCTTCGCGTTAAAGGGACTATGCAATAAATTAATTGAGATTACGTAAAGCAGACAAGAGATAGGCATTAGATCACTCGTCACCCCAGTGCAAGAATTTTTGAGCTAGCATCAATAACAGCGAAGATATAGACGATTAAAAATTACGCTCCTCCTCTCCCCCTCAACTCGTACACGTGGGGCACCAGACAAAAATAAAGAAAACAGCTCTGGGACTGGGCCCCCCATGAATACGTCACCCGCTGACGTTTATTTTGGAACTCCCAGTTGTCGCTCCTAGCCCCCCCCCCCCCTCCCCCCCGCAGCAGCGTCGGCGGCGTGGCGGCATCTCTCCGGTCTCTTCTCCTTCCTGGATTGCAGCGCGCTTTGGGTTTCTTTGCTTGTCATCTGTGGTAATTGGCAGTAATAAACCCGGACCTCGAGGTGCGACTGCTCGCTTTTACGGCCGCGATGGGCATCGAGCCCTATGCGTGCGCACGAAGAGCCTTGCGAGTGGCTCTGGAACTCCTGACAGAAGGAGGCGGCAGAGGAAAATTTAAACCATATGCGCGAAGGCAATGCCCTGGCTCGCTTGCCCGAGAGGGTCGCGCGGCGGCACGAGCAGACGCTTTTCACACAAGCGTTTGCGGGCAGGTGGGCTGGAAACGCTGATTGGTCAAACAAAATGTGACGTCACGCTTAAAACGTCACGTGACGTCATGGCTGCGTGATTTTTATTGACGTCATGTCCGGTTGGGAAGAGAGATATTTTCCCTAGATTTTTCTCGGAATTCCCCACGGTTTTGACAGCGCGCGCGGGTTCAAAAAGCGCACCTGATGCGCCGCGCTTTCACACACTGCATGCGCGTTTCTATATTTTTATTATATATGATATCCTTGAACTGCTGGTGTATTATTTTAGTGCGCTCGAACGGCGCGCTTCGTTGTGCATTTATTATAATCGCCACTGCCTGGCGGACCCGATACAGCTTTTGCAGACCTGAGAGGTTAAACACGTACTATCCATGCAAAGCCACGCAAATGCGCCTACAGGTGACCACGCCCGTCTATCAGCGCTCCGTCGAGTGCCTGCATTTACAATCGAGTGCTGTAGGACTATGAACCTGACCTAGAGCATGCATAATATAATTTTTCCTTGTATTCTACATTCTCTACATGCAGGAGACTACACTCATAGCTTTCGTTAGTGCAGAAATTTCGTACAACCGTGTCAAAATTTGGCGGACCGGTTTTGTTCTACACGACGTTTTGGAGGAGAAAAGCATTGGGTCTTTGAAGGACGACAGTCTATATAAACTCCTATTCACTGTGTCGTCGTACCTATCGTAATTAATGACGACATATAAAGGCTTTTGATACAACTCTCGTGATTTAAAACAAAACTGTTCGTTTCACTAACCCGCGAAAAAATATTGCGCGCAATCATTCGCCACAGCCCGTTGCTGCGTAATTTTTGTTTTGTGCGGATTTTCTTTTATAATATGACAGCTGCACGCGATAGCTTATATATATAGTTGCGCAGCCGACCACTGCAGGTACCAGTAAACACGTAGCCCGTTTAGAATGAATTTAAAAACGCGGTCGGGAGTTGGAATTATTTGTCCGGGACGCTGCGGTCAATGTTCGCAGTTTTGAAAATAGAAACACGGAAATTTTTGCGCATAGCTAGTCACTCTTGCATAAGTAAATATCTTATTCCTACCCATCATCCCCTTGTCAAAACACATATATTAATGAGAAGAACGACCCATTTGATGCAATTAAGTTCACAGTCCTACAGGGTGGGTTCCACAACAAAGAGAGCAACGGGAGTCGTACTTTATTTACAAATTTGTAACAATTCCTCACGGCATTAATGAAAGTCCGGGTTTATTGACCTCCATCGCCCCTTTCAGAGCCAGTGCTGACCTTAGGAGTGCCGGCGCGTCAAACCTCGGTCGTTTGTCGCCAGCGGCATCTTTTTCAAGCTTCGCTGCCCGTCCGCTTACACGAAGCTCTTAATTCATCCCCCACCCCTGTCTTCCCAGTTCGACGTACCACCTTGTCGAGCGGGGTGCAATTGAAGAACCAAGAACCCTTGATTAAATGCTCCTGCCATTCACCTTTACCCCCCCCCCCACAGGACACTTTCGCGAACTCGTATGTTTTGCCGCCTTTTTTCTTTTTCTTTTGTGTGTGTGTTTCATGCACAGTGCACGTGTGTGTAGTTAAGCTAACTGCGCCGCTGATTCCACCTTCACTATTCGTACCGAAGACGCTCCTGGAACGTCTCCTGCCCTGTCTGAATTTATTGTTTATTTGTTTGCTCGTTTTGGCCGGCGGCACGGGCAGTACATGCGTCTATGATTCTTATCTGCTCCGGGACTCCGCCAAAGTCTGTTATTGTTGCTTTGAGGGCTCGGATGCCCTCCCTCCCCTCGTTATTCCTTTTTTCCCCCGGGCTGGCCTCCCGCGCAAGCTCGCTGGGCGGCAGGGGACAAAGCGTTTTTCTTTTTCTCTTTATTTCTTTCTCCTTTTTCTAGTATTTTTCTTTTGTGCCCATCAAGGGTTCTTGGTTCTTCAATTGCACCCCGCTCGGCAAGGCGGCGCGTCGAACTGGCAAGACAGGGGTGGGGGATGAATTCAGAGCTTTGTGTAAGCGGGCAGCGAAGCTTGAAAAAGATGCCGCTGGCGACAAACGACCGAGGTTTGTCGCGCCGGAATTCCTAAGGTCAGCATTGGCTCTGCAAGGGGCGATGGAGGTCAATACACCCGGACTTTCATTAATGCCGTGAGGAATTGTTATTAAATTTGTAAATAAAGTACGACTCGCGTTGCTCGAGATCTCTTTGTTGTGGAACCCACCCTGTAGGACTGTTAACTTAATTGCATCAAATGGGTCGTTTTTCTCATTAATATATGTGTTTTAACAAGGGGAGGTAGGGATAAAATATGCGCGCGGTGGTTATTAAAGCGAATTCGTATAAAGTTAACGGTCTGCCCAATGTACTGCGTACTGCACACACTGCATCCTAGGAGGTATATTACGTTGCAGAAATCCCAATCAGAGTTGTCATTAATTTTCCATTTGAATCCTGAAGCTGTGCTTATTTCACAGCTTGATTTTGTAATGTGTTTGCATACCTGGAATCTACTTTTTCCACAAGGTCGACACCCCAAAACCGGCTCTTTATGTGACTGAGTGTATTAGAATGTTTCGAATGTTTTTCGGTCGTCTGTAGACTGCATGAGGGAGAGCAGTGAAAATTTTGGCGAGGCGCTAGCTCGCTTTGTTTGAGAATGTTGAAATGTTTTTTTGAAGATTTTGTTTACGTACGTTAGGCGGCTGGGTTACTGGTGAAGGGAAGTACGAGATTTGCCTGAGGGTCTGTTTGCTCGCTGTATCGACGTCACTCCAGTATTTGCTCTCGGTTGGGTTTAGATGTCCTTTGAATGGCATCGTCTGCAATGGCGACGGGTATCGCTGCTTAATGAGGACTTCTTGCATGCGTTTGGAATTTTTTACGAAGTCTTCATCTTGGGAACATATTCCTTTAGATCGATGTGCCTGAGAGTATGGGATGCTTGTTTTAGAGTGACGAGGATGGCAGCTTTGGAAGTGTACGTATTGTTGACGGTCCGTCGGTTTTCTATATACACTGCTGGTGAGTGAGCTTTCGTTTACCAAAATCTCAACATCTAGGAAGTTAATTGTGGTGTGGGCGCACGTGTAAGTGAAAGATATGTTGGGGTGGACGAGGTATGTCAGCCCAAATTAAAAAGATGTCATCCAAGTAGCGTTTGTATAGGGTGGGCTTAATGGGACAATCTTTCAAAAATTTACTTATTACTATGCATGAAGATGTTGACGTAGGTGTGGGCCATCCTTGTACCCATGGCTGTGCCGTTAATTTGTGAATAGTGTTGATTGATGAATTCGAAGTTGTTATATTCGAGTACGATTTTCGACAGTATTTATAAAACACGTGGAGCAGGGGAGCATCAAATCACTGATCGAAGCGTATGAACAAAACAGAAAGGAGGAATCCCCTGCTGCACGTGTATTAGATATGTTGTTCACAGCAACATCTTGCATGAAGCTGCAGGGAAGAGAAAAGTCGATGAGACGTAGCCAGTTGTACTTGAGCCGTCTACATCGAAGGATTCACCACCGATCCTCTCACCAGGTTTCGTGAAGCTTGCGCTTTATCGTGCCGGTTTACCACTGTCCTTCTTGCTAGTGAAGCGATTATTTTTTTAATGTTCTCTTTTTGCCCCATTTGCCATCTGCCATTTTTGATCGTGCCATCTTCTGGGCAAGTACTACGTTTGAGGTTCGAAAAAGATGCATAAGCGATCACGACCTATGCAAACAATAACAAAGACGAAACACGCTACAAGAGCACCACTAGCTGCATATCTGCATATCGCGCGCACAGGTGCGACTGATTTTCGCTGACGATCGGCCGCTCCCGCTGTAATCAATTAGCTGTGTCGCCAGATCGTCTGTCGCAAGGCGCTTTCGCTGTGCCCGCATGACCGCTTGTCTTGACCTTCCAGGGGAATTGCGCGTTGCTCGCGCGCGGCTTAGCCCGAAGCCGGTAAACCGGCTGGCCACCGCCACATCTGGACCTGGTTTGACTCAAATTGGTCTCAGCCGCGCGCCGCGTCTTCGGTTCGGGCGCGAACAATACGCGAGATTCAAAGCGCTCGGCCGTCTCTGTCTCTATGGGGGGGGCACTTGACCCCAAGGGCGCTCCTTTTCAGCACCACCCCGCCGTCGCCCGCCTCCGATTGAACAGGCGGGGGGTTCAAAGGGGAGCTGCCGCGGAGAGGCCGGGCAGCTCGTCCTAATGACAGCGCAGAACATGCGTCACTGACAGCCCCCTTCCTTTCGCCGTCTTGTCCATCGTGCGTCGCGCCGAGCCCGATAAAGAAAAGGCCGTCACCCCCCCCCCCCCCCCTTCCCCTTCTGAATCGGGGGGCGGGGGGGGCGGAAATTCCGCAAATAGTTTCCCAGAGGCATCCTTTTTTTTCTTTCATGGGGCCCAAGCAGTGCGAGGCAACGTTCTCTGTTCATTCTAGAGAAGCAAGCTTACACTGCAAAATTAAACCTTGTCTTTCTCTTCCAAATGCAATTAACTAGGAGTCCTGTCCAAAACCATTTCAGGTTGTTATGTGGGCACCCCCAACCTTTTTTATTTCCGTGTAACTCCAGCACTTCTTCACCTTGGTCATTGTAGCCGCTATTGTTTCTCAAGTACCATGCAACATCTTGTTATTAGCAGTTGCTAATTCAAGCCTTCTGCAGGGTTTGAAGGACCTTTTTAATTGGAAATGAGAACATGTGCACAGGGTGGAAAGCGCGTGATCTGCCAGGAAACACTAAAGCGGCCCCGAGAAGGGATCTTTATTAAGGATGCCAGCCATCTTGGGCCTCTCCACTTGGCAACGACGACAAAGCGTGTGCGGTCCCTATGGTTAGGCCCCAGCTGTGGAAGCCATCCTCGGACACGACCATGACCTTCGACATCTGATGTTTTTATTTAAAAACACAGGGACCAAAGTCGTGCTGTATGCAGTGCAATCGCCATGTGGTTCCATAATCATCCATTTAGTCCGGCTCTTTGGACGGATTCAGGAAACGACTGAAAAGAACAAAAGTAACGAGCAAACAAAGGTGCGCTGCATAAAAGTTAGAACGTAAAGAGGCGAAGGCACGCTGCGCTAATGCTGTAGCGAGGTCTAACATGTAAAATTTCGCGGCTGGCGTCGATTTCTACAAAGCGCGAGTAGTGCCTACGGAAATAAACAAAGGCGCACTGGAGATGGGTAAGTCTGTATACAAGCACGAGTTTTTGTCTCTACCAGCGATTTACTAGCTCACACCGCGCGATTTTGATGTCTGGCGTCGATTTCGACAGAGAGGGAATACGGGCACGAAACGGGACGCTCGCGATCTGCCAGGAAACAATGAGGTGGCCCTAAAAAGGGCCGTTTGCAGGAGCACTTCAACCGCGACCTGCAGCGGCGTGGCGGCGCGGTGAGCAGTAGGCCCAGCAGTGGTCCGTCTTGTGCCCTTTGGCTCCGCACCGACGACACCGGTGCACGACGTACACCTCTCCTGGTCTTGCCCTTGAAGCCGACGCTATCCCTGGTCCGTAGATCTTGACGAGGGCCGCGACGATAATCTTTGACATCTGGTCGATGCCCCGGTCTCTCGCCACGTGATATCGGTCTGCGGCAAACAAGGACAGCATCGGCTTGCCAGAAGCATCCAGGAAACGATGCTGCAAAAAAAGTTACGTTACAAGCGCCGCAATTTGGTGAGTTCTGCTCGAGAAAACTTGCGAAAATGTTGTTCAACCCTTACCTCGGGGTTGAGAATGTGCACGCCCGACAAGCGCTTCAGCGTGGCTGACAGACGGCGGTTCAGCTGGCGACGCCGGCGGTCCTCAAATTGCGCCTTACGTGGCTCATCGAAATGGCGTGTCAAGACTTTGAAGACCAGCACGACACTGGCCACGTTCTCCTGCAGCAGCAAAACGAGGTCCGGGAATGCGCAAGACATGTAGGTAAGCGGTACAGCACTTCATGAAGCGAAATTTGAGATAAAATGCCTACCTTTATGTGGCTGGAAGCGAAATTTGAGATAAAATGCGTACCTTTATGTGGCTGGCGATTTCTCGCGGGTCATCCCCTCTGTCGAGATCGTTGCCGCCAACATATAGGACAACAAAATCGGCGTGCCGAAAGCATGTCTCTCGAATCATTTCAGCTAGGCTGATTGCGTCGTGGCCGCTAAAGCTGAAAGTGCATGTTCTCACTAACGGCGAAAGCCGTAAGCGAGAACTGCACAGAAATTTCAGCTGGCTGTCGCCGACGAGCGCACCACGCAAAAAAGCCAAACCTGGACAGCTCCCGAAACGCGCCCGCCGCCGCCTAGGTTCACGAAGCGAATGCCCGCGCACCACGCAAGCACGGCGGACGGCCGGACCTAGCGATTCCCTAGGCCGTCTAGGGACAGGCCGAGAGAGGCGCGGCGACCCCACATCCGGTTGAGAACGAGGGAGAAGCAGAAAAACATCACGGAGAAGCGCATCCCATCGACCAATCAGCGTTTCCAGCCCACCTGCACCCAAACGCTTCTCTTTTCACGGCTACCGGAAGTGTGCCCGTGACGTCGTGGCTGCCGTGGCTCCAGCGAATGAGAGCGTGTGGTGGCCTGGCGACGTCATGGTACAGTGACGTCTTTGTTCCACGATTGTAGTTCCAAAATCGGTCACTACGAGTACACCAATCGGCCCGCGAATTTTGAAAAACACGGTTTTTAAAAGTTCATAATAAATTGCCGGCTCATTTCTGAAGACTCATACTTTGTGTGAATGTTTCTTAGCATCATTTCTAAGCATTGAAAACATTTACAAGTGACTTTTTATTCGTTGCATAGTCCCTTTAAAATATGCAAAGGCCTGCGGTGTTCCCTACGATGCAACCAAGATGAAGATTCCAGATAAATGTTTTTTTCTCTCTCTCTGGCTAAGACAGCTGCCTACAACCCAACACCACTCAAATCTTCGTGCAGCGTAGCGTCAATTTTTAAGCCGTGGCATTCTCACTATAGGGTTCCTGTTAAAAAAAAACACAAGGAAGCTGCTCCAAAGTCAATTCCTGCCTGCTCTTGACCATTCCCATGACTGTGTTTGCACATTGTCCCACAGGCGTATGCGGCCGCCACAGCTGCGTTTTTAACTCGCCGCCCCCAGTTCAGCAACAAATGCATTAGCTACCGAGTTGGCGCGCTGCCCCCAATTTCGATAATAATTGAAGCATTAAGGGGAGGATATGCATTCATATGCTCTGCTTACCAATTTCCAGATTATGTGGCAGGTAGCACATCTGGACATCGCACTGATTTCCTCCAAGCACTTTCGATACCATCCTCATGCACGACACTGAAGGTATGCATTTTTTGCGACACGCAAAAAAAATATTGCACATCCATTGACACCAGGTCATCATACACTCATCATACAGGTCATCATGCCTAACAAAACACTGCTTGGGGGGTTAAGAGCAATTTTTAGAAGGAGCCTCTCCCCCCCCCTCCCCTCTCCCCCCAGGATACGTGCCAGGCTGCTAGTAACCGAACGTTTCAAAACCCGGGTAACCGAACCCAAACCCCTCCCAACCAACACCAAAGGGCTTGGCCAACACCCTCTAGAGAATTTGAGAAGGCCTGAGTGCTCCTCCCGTGACGTCACGAAAAGAGGCCGAGAGTCGCCGCCACTTACGGCAGAGTTTAAGGAAGCGCGGCTGGAATCAAATAGCAGCAATAAGCTTCCATTTATCAATCCACATTTTTTTCTTTCGTTAAAATGCGAGAATGAAGAACAGCCACTTTACGCGTAATTTATTTAGAGGCACTAGCCGGAAACACCTGCGCAAAGATTGTTTAAGGACTGATGTCAGCAACCCTATTCCATTGCGCTTTCTCATCTTTATCAGTAAAAGTTTTTTTATGCGTTACATGAAATAAATTTACCAATGTTTTAAAACTTTTTTTCTGAACTCAGGAAAGTATAAGCAATTTTGGTCATTTTTTTATGAAGCCAATTGTTGCGTACACACTTTGTATGTGCACCGGGTCTATTACAAAAAATAGAGGTCTTGCAGGGTCCGATGGATGCGAATAAACAATATGTTTAGAAGGAGGTGATGAGAAGTGAGACATATATCTTTTGTGTTGATGACATTGTTGTCACTTACGACACACACTACCTTGTAGCCAATTTCATCTAGTTCACATATAACTTTTCTCAGCAACTGGTACAGATACTCTGATTCTGCTTTTTGGACCGGGATGATGTGGGCGATTTCCTTAAATTGGCACAAGAGGCTCTGCATCATATAGACAAGTGCACTGGTTGCTGCACCTGAGCTGTTCAGAGCAGCACCTGTAATATTGCCTCCTTTGTAGTCGAAATAAGGCTTGATGTGAATTTCATCCACCGTCAGTGTCACAAAACGTTGGCGATCATTCAAGTCGGCGATTCTTCCGGCCATGCACCGGAGGAACAATTCACTCTGATGTTCGATTTGAGGATTCATGACTTACGATGAGCATATTGAGCGAATGGTCACTGGGTGCGGCAGAGTCATGATTCCAGATCCGCGGATATATTTGTATGCGTGAGGCGATACAGTGAACAGTAGACATCAAAATATCATGATGTCGGCTGACTAACGTCTCCGAACTTTCTTCATTGAGAGAAGCTTCAACTGCTCGCTAAGAAATTGTATGGCATTGGTGCTTTCATATGTGGGCGAAAAAGATCATTTTGCCAGCAGGAGAAGAATCTGCTTGCAGATGTCTTCGTTGAAGGATTCAGAAGTTTGATTTAGGTCGCCAATTTTTTTTTAGTGATCTCAAGAAGCTCCAACATTGCTTTCTTGCTGTTTGCTACTGTTAGGATTGAGAAATTGGAGCCTAGTTTCGTTATCGGCATCTTTACGAAGTTAACTGTCACGCTAAGATCAGCTTTTACTGCAATTGAATATTTGATGCATGGAGCTCCGTCTTCAATGATGTGCACTAAAATAAGGCGTTCACTTCCTTCAATAGCATCTCAGAATGCAAACTTTTTGCTTGCTAGATATTCGGTCAAGTCTTTTAGGTTTAGAACCCTATCCGCTTCCTGCTCTTTGCGGAATACATCAGTTGACTCTTCAAGCGCTTTCCTCAAAGCAGCAGCCTCAAGACGCATGCGTTTCGAGTCTGGGTCATCCCTTAATTGAGTTGCTTGGCTTAGAAATATAAGACGGGCATCCCGGAAACTTAGATGGAATTGACCATTTGCGGAAAAGCGAGCGCCGCCTGTCGTGCAAACAGAGAAGCTCCGCCGGTACCTTTGGTTGGAAAGGGGCTCTCGAGCAAGCATGCGCAAGGCAGCGTTCGGCAGCTCACGTGCGCTTGTTTTGTTGTTTTAGTGTTGTTTATTGGCCGGAAACGTGTGTCAGCTAACGAAAGAGTATGATGGAAGAGGAGAACATCCCATTTCCGTTTTTAGAAACAGGGTGTAGCGAATTATTTTCGCGTTGTAGCCTGAAAAACGACCATGTGTGGCAATACCTGCACTCTGCTACCTCAACGGAGCGCCGAATGACCAAGTGAAAATGTGCGTGATTGTGCGCCTATGCGCGGGCGAGTGTGACAGTATAATGGGATGCACTTTCCTAATGCACACAGACGTTTACGTTTCCTTGATAGGGCCGGAGTTTCTGCTAACTTAACACAAAATTTTGCCTCAAGGCACACTTAGCTGATTATTAAAGGACCCGTTGTACTATCTCAATCCCGGCTCGTGCTGATACGGCAGAGCGTTGCTTTGCGTGCTAACGGGCCGCGGGAGCGTTAGAATGCGCGGATTTACGCGAGGCTGCGCTCGGCCGTGCTCCCGCTGTTCAGGAAGCACATTGTAGCATTAATGTTGACTGTTCATACTAGTATATATCATTCAGTTTTCCTGCGTCGGTGGCAAAACTTTTTTAGAACGACCGAGCAGTGTGTACTCGGCAGTAAGCGCGAAATAAAGCAGCAACATCCGTTTCGAAACGTGCTGGATGTGCGCATTACTGGCCCCATCAACGGGTTCGTCTTTTGCGCCTTGTATGTCGTCGCGGCCTTTATTACGTACAGGTCTCGCTGTTGCAAAACACGTGGTTAGCTTAGATAAATCGCGTTGCAGTTACATGTCAGTTACGTGGAAGTTACAGCTCACATCAGTCGTCGCACTACAGCGCAGGAATGCAAGGCTGGCTCATGTTTTCCAACCAAAAACCAAACCGCCCAGAGAGGGCGCTGCCTGCGCCTTCACCACGCATGCGCAGAAACTTCTCCGCAAATGGTCAATTGCGCCTGGGCGGAGGCGCAAATGCGAAAGTGGTGCAGTGGTGATGTGTCCTGTAACGTCGTCGATGTGGGAGGCCTCTCGCACGATGTCGGCCTCAGTGAAGTGAAGCTCGCAAACCTAGAGGGAAGTTAATTTTTTGTTTAAATAGCAGCTGTAACTTCGCAAGAAAGTTTTCTTGAAAGTCTGCATTTGCTACCTGCAGTGTTAACCAGCTGCCTAGTTTAAATACACTTTGTTTATAATGGATGTGCATAACTATATCATATTTTGCAAACGTAGCTATTATTTGAAGAAGTTTGGAACATCTTACCCTGGAGTGCGGTGATACAACGAAGTTCGCTCGTGGTATTGCCCTAATCCAGGCGTTCTGTTCTTCATTCCGGGGAAACTTGAACACGTGGTTTTTGGGACACGATTCGTAACTAGTCCGGCAATTGGGAACGCAGCACTTATTAGGCATATCCTGGCAGAAGCGTAATCCACATTCCACTCCAGCGATGGCACTAGAACATCATTCGGAAGCATGTCGCGACATGCCACGACTTTCCACGAGGCAATGAAGGAAGTGTCACGTGTTTCCAGAACCGGTCGCATTGTCGTCGCTGTCGTCCCCCACTCTGACTTCTCGGTATACAGGTGGGGTTAACCATTGTGTACCTTCCAGGCCTCATTCTCAACACCCGTGCGCCGCTCGTAGCTTCGAGACGTGCTGCACGGAACTTCTATGTCGGCCTCTTTCACGTGACGTAGCTGAAGGGGGGGGGGCAGCCATCAGGGCTTAAGTTCTTTAGAGGGTGTTGACCTGGCAGTGGTCACCGTCAACGTCGGGTAGACGCCGTACTGGACCAATACACCGGTCTACGCGCTTATATATGGCACCACGTTTGCAGCTACCGCCTTCTATTACCACTGCACGTCACTAGACACAGCGGTCGCACGTACTGGTCCACCACCGAACTTCAGAAAACAGCCAGTGACGAGGCCCTTCACCTGTGTAACACACAACCCGGTACTACCATATCCACATCTACACCAACAATCAAGAAACAATCAAGTCGCTCTACGCCCGTTCTTGCGAGACTTCACTGACACACCGCATCAAGCAGCACTGCCACTACCCGCAGGAGAACTGCCATGTCTCGGTACGCATTCACACTGGACGCCGGGACATCATGCACAATAGACTGGGAACCGGACTGCTCACGAGGCCGCTGACCCGCAGCTACAGAGGAAGACGGCTGGCGCTGCCTCGACATGAACCCACCATCCAACCCGGTCCACCCTTACTGCCTTCTCTGCCCCATATACTGGCCCCATCATCACTCACATTAAACATGAGCGTCGGGATTTGTTGCGGCACCTTGTTCCCGACATTATCGCACGACCCCTTCTGGCCTCCCTCGCCCAGCCCAGGTTCTCGCTTATTTATTTATTTATTTATTTGAGTACCCTAAGGGCCCATTAGGGCATTACATAAGGGGGGACGAAAAAGTTCAAGCATGAGTGAAATCTGTACAATGTAAATATATGAAGGCATTAGGAACCATAAAAAACATCTAGCAGAAGCAAACAAAGAAAGAAAGAAAGAAAGGAAAGAGTAACGAAGTTTATACAATGTTTAGTAGCGTGAAACACACATAAGAACCTAAAATGTGAAGCAAACAATCAGTACCCATCGGAACACGAGTTTAAGGATACAATAAAATAAACATTTAGATAAACAGCCTACACAGATACATATCAGATGAAGCGGAATGAATTTTACACAATGCCAAGCACTTGAAAACACTGTTTAAGTAAATAATCAAGGAAATGTGGTTTCGGACAGGTTGACACACTCTAAAAAGGTTAGCAGTGCTGCATGAAATGATGATGATTCCGTAAGCGAGACAATGTTTGCAGGTAGCGAGTTCCATTCGGCAACAGATAAAACTAGAGGCGAATTTTGATAAGCGTTAGTCCTGGCAAATATAGGTTTTACTTTATGAACATGGTCTGTGCGGGTAGAGATGTGGGGAGCGGGAAGAATATGGGCTCGAGCGAATGCAGTGTTGCTGTGGTAAAGGCTATGGAAGAAGGTCAACCGTGATAATTTCCTGCGCATGTCAAGTGGAGGGAGATTAAGTAATTTCTTTAAGGCGGACACACTTTGATATCGCGAGTATGAAGTTAAGATGAACCGCGCAGCTTTATTTTGAACTGATTCGAGTAGGTTCGTGAGATTAGAGTGATAGGGGTGCCAAATTATTGACGCATATTCTAAAGAAGGCCTGATAAGAGAACTGTATGCTCGAAGTCTGGTATCTGTGTTAGCAAGGTGTAAGTGACGTTTCAGGTAACCAAGTTTTTTTGCATGCTTTTGTGCTGATGTGTTCAATGTGAGCATTCCAGCTTAAATTGGGGGTGAACAGGACACCGAAGTACTTGATTGAAGGTACTGAGTCAACAGTAATACCGCGTATTGCGCAAGCCGGGGAAGTGTGCACAGCGGACACTGTCGAAGGCAGCAAACCAGGATCGGCTGCCCGTGTTGCAGTCACACCGCCTCATATGGACCTGCCCCGGAACGGCGAGCCTCCGTGCTGGGTAAACCTGGTCTTCGTGCACATTCAGATGCACGAAGACTGGACGGCTCCCTCTGGCGACTTCAAGCGCAAGCTCACTTCCCTGTTGGACTTCGTTTCGTAGTCCGGCGTCCCAACAATCACCTCACTTGCCCCCTCAGGCCTCAGGCGATCATTGCCAATAAAGATTGATGAATTTATGAATTCATTGCAATCAAAACATTTGGAGGACGCTTAAGCTTCGCCTTTAAGAGCAGGACGCGACAGCGTGTTGCAGCATTGCCAAGGAATCCACGGAACGCCATCGTCCTTCGGTGCGACCCCTTGCCCTGACAATTTAAGGAAAGGAAACATATCTTGGTGGACACCTGAACCGCGCCGTAAGGCAAGGAAAATGAAAATTTTTTAAGGAAAGGAAAGGACGCCTGTCTTACACATCTCGGTGGATACCCGAACCGGGCCGTAAGGGAAGGAAACTGAAATGAAAAATTGGTTTTAAGGAAAGGAAATGACGCCTGTCTCAATATTCTCGCTGGACGCCCGTACCGCACCGTAAGGGAAAGAAAATCCCTTCCCTTACGGCGCTGTTCAGGTGTCCACCGAGATGCGCCATTTTTCGCTCGCGGCCAAAGACGCTGACGACACCGGCTTTTCTGCGACCCAAGCTACTTAACGTTTTCGCGTTAAAATTGGTTTTGGGGAAAGGAAATAGCCCAGTATCTGTCTCGCATCTCGGCGGACACATGAACCGCGTCGTAAGGGAAGGGATAAAAGAGGAACTGAAAGAAGAAATGGAGAGGTACCGTAGTGGGGGGCTCCGGAATAATTTCGACCACCTGGGGATCTTTGACGCGCACTGAAATCGCACAGCACACGGGCGCCTTTGCGTTTCGTCTCCATCGAAACGCTGCCGCCGTGGTCGGGCTCGAACCCGGGAACTCCGGATCAGTAGCCGAGCGCGCTAACCACTGAGACACCGCGGCGGGTCATTGTGATCAAAGAAACTGTTTTGGGGTGACTTTCCAACAATGAAAATGTGCAATTATGTTATAAATGGGCCTTAAATAGAGGGTATCGCCTATACACTATTTCTTAAAAGGAAAACTAACTATTGACTGCAATCGCGGGCAATATATTGCTGAGTGGGAGTAGGGGGCTAGTTCCATCTTTGCATCTTTGGCTGCACTACCGGAAGTTTTCGCGGACTATATAGAAGCAAATGTCATATGAGGCTATCGGGTTATCATGGTCCTCCAGTTGTCCACAATATTGCACAGCTCACAGCACCTCCTGTTAGGCGTAAAACTCCAAAAGTGCCACACGCCTGACTTTGTGCTTCATAGCCACGGCCCGGTGCGCAGTGGCGCCGTAGTACTACCGGCGCACATCGTGCGTTTGGCTTCGATGTCGTCTTGTTTTGCGCGCATGATTCCGCGTTAAATATCTCGAACTGTGATGCTTACTTGGAAGTTCCGGAACTGGGTTTGCCTCTCACTTTGAACGCCTCGAATTCCTCAATATAATTTTGAAACCTAGAACCCTATAGTTTCAAGAGGTAATATGGTTCTCTGGTCGCCTTATAGCAGTACTTTATGACAGACTTGTCCTCTTGGCCGCACAATAAGTCTGCACAGATCCCGCATGCACGTCTATTTCACGGTTTTTAAAAGAAAAATCTAGACTAAAATGAGCTCTGTGTCCTTATACAGGTATATACCGGGTGTTTCAAAAAAGACTTCAAGTAATTTTCAAAAATAGGATTTCTGAAGTAAAATAGGGCTTTTGCGGCATGGTATTTCCAGGGTTGGCGGACACCAGAAAACCGTTGATTCATATAGCAAGCTGGTTAACTAGTTTCCAATAATTAACTCTTGGACTATTTAGAGTTAGGCGGCCAGCTGCTTGCAAATAGAGATTTGTAGCCAGTCGTTAGTAACAGCCATATCAGTTTTTATAATTTCGAAAATGCGATTACCCTCGGCGCTGTGGCTCGACAAAATCTGGCTACATCGTGCCAAAATACATGCGCTTTCGAAAAGCATGCAGGCAAAGCAACCTTTCCGGTGCATGTAACTAGTCAAAAAAGCCAAATTTTGTCGAGCCAGACCCAATTTTAATCTTGTTTTCTAAATTCTAAAAAAGTGATTTGGCTATTACTAAGGACCGGCTGCAAATCTCTTAATTGCAACTAGGCGCCTAACATTAATAGTCTTAAAGTTAATTATTAAAAATTAGCTAATCAGCTTACTGGCCGCCACGGTGGCTCAGTGGTTATGGCGCTCGGTTGCTGACCAGAAATACGCGGGTTCGATCCCGTCCGCGGCCGGGATCGAACCCCACATACAGCAATTCTTGCGCGGCTCGAGGGTTAACTTTTGAACCGATACTCCGGTTTTTGATGAAATTTTCAGGGATGCCGTATCGCTACGCCATTAAAGCATATCCGAAACTTCAATATTGCACCTTGAGTATTGCAAAAGTTTTTTGCACCAAAATATGGGAGTGTGTCTGTGGAATACTATCATTTTAAAAATACTTGTAATTTGTTAACTTGTTCGCCGTAGGTGACTCCAGAAAAATCTCTCGTTCAGAATAAGAAGAAGAGTTCTTTTAGGGCGACTTTTTTCTAAATATCACACAACTTAAAAGCAAATCCAGTTTCTCTGCTCTCACCGCTCATTAAAATTTTGACTTTTAGACCAAAAAAAACTTTACAGTTGAGCATGATACGCACCTTATCTTCTCCCCCATAAAACATCGTTCCAAAAAAGCACCTTCAAAGTAAATCTTGGCTGTGCAGCATAAAACCGGTAGTATTCTCTGATGTGCTGTATCACCCAAAAATTCGAACTGAGAAAAACGGTTTTAAAGATTTGAGCACCTCTAAATGTGTCTGGCTGGATAATTTTTCCCCATATGTAGCACGCTCCTTTTCGATTGGGCGGTGCTAACTGAAAAGTTCATCGCACTTGTTTTCTGTTTGTAAACTCTGCGGCGAATTTGTTCCCGCTCGGAAAATCGCGGAAAGAAGCCGAACAGTAAAGATAAGCGGCCTAGGTAGCAATAAACCCGAGAGCCGCCGCGGTGGCTGAGTGGTTATGGCGCTCGGCTGCTGGCCCGAAAGCCGCGGGTTTGATCCCGGTCGCGGTGGTCGAATTTCGATGGAGGCGATATTCTAGAGGCACGTGTACTGTGCGATGTCAGTGCACGTTAAAGAACCCCAGGTGGTCGAAATTTCCGGAGCCCTTCACTACGACGTCTCTCATAGCCTGAGTCGCTTTGGGATGTTAAACCCCCATAAACCAAACCAGTTAAACCGAGGTATTAATAAATGCTTTAAACTAGCCTTAAAAGGTCACGTGATGCGTTTTCGTTAATCACCGAGTTATTTTCGTTTCGCTTGCCAATTACCGCTCACGAGGCCAGGATTATATCACTTTTTGCTTGCTTTTTAAATATTTTTCTGCCACAGTCTTCACAAAACGCCCGCGCGTCGGAAACAACGTTTTTGGGCACTGAGGGCGAGACCTAAACTTCGAAGACATGTTCCTTGATAGCTTATGGGCCTTGCTTAACGAAAAGCCCGAAATATTTTCTTTTACTCAATATCACATTTTCTTTTGTCCGCATTCCCCCAAGGTGGGGCGACGGGTTAGACAACGCTGGATGCTCTTGGTGCGAGCCATTTGCGTGACAACTATACAGTCATGGTCTTCGTTCTGGCTTGAGGCACGGATCGTGAGCCGAATCAGCGTTCAAATATACGAAGCAATCGTCAGCAACGAAGCGCTGCTGTATGTGCAGTCGTCCACAAAAACAGCTGCCTTGGCTTGTGCTCGAGGAGTTTATTCTAGCACTGTCTCGCAGTTCTCTGGCATGCGCGTCTCATGCTTGCAGGCACTTTAGGCGCCTGGTTTGCGTCATTGCGCCCAAGTAGTTTTCTACGCCAGGCTTTCAAGGCGGTAGTGTAGTTCCGTTTATGACCTTGAAAAGCTTTAGAGGTCAAACCGTGGAGCAAACTCACGTAGGCCACGGTGCAAAGTCACGTAGGCCATGGTGGCGCATATGTGCCAAACCAAGATGGTGGACCACCCCCAAATCTCTCGAAGGTCAAGGTCAAAGGTTGAAGAGCTGGGACAACTTGCGATGTTGTATGACGGTGACGTCATATAAAAGGACTTTGAGCAAGCACAACTCTGCTTCACAACGGAGGCTGAGCCACCGTCTGTGACGTCAGCGGAGAGCTGTGTATATATACGTATCAACGGTGAGCCGGGGGGGGGGTATAAACCGGTTTTGCGATGGAGAAGGAAGAACATCCTGCCGTGACTGCGCGCCGGAAAGCGAGGTTTAAACGTTTCAATGAGGCTAGGAAGAAACGCCGCGCCGAAGAGACAGAAGAAGAACGTGCGACACGCGTCAAGAAACGACGGAAGAGTGCTACTGGTGAGCAAACAGCAGAAAGTACTGCAGGCGGTACGTCTAACGCAGAGTCGGAGGTTTCTTTCGCTTCTCACCAAAGCTAAACCGCAGGTAATTTTTTTTCCCCGAACCCACATCTCGTAAACTTTTGCTTCAGACTCGGCACGAGAATCAGACGGCGATTTGTTTAAGTACGGGGGCCACAAACTGGTTTTACCGCATATGGCGAATTTAGAGCTTCGACGCATCAACGATCTGTCGAAGGCGGAATAGGCCAAAGACCCTTTTTTCAAGTATTTCACCCCCCAGAGCCGAGCACGAGGGCGGGGAAAAGCTTGTGCCCACTAGAAAACCGGCTGACAATAAATCCTGCGGCGTCCTTGCCGCTCCCGGATCCATCGGTGGCTGTCTCGCTCCGTTATCAGCCTGTCTGTGGCTGATGCAATATTGTCGACGCATGCTTTTCTTCTTTTTCTTTCTTTTTGCGCTTTCCCATTCCCGGCACCTGTATCTCTTTCTTCTTCCACGTGCTGCAGATCTTGATTGTCCCTTGCATTTAATGCACCTGCTCAGTAGCTAATCGTCGCTCGCTCCGACCGTATGCCAAGTGTGCCAGCTAAAAGAAACCAAGCTTTCCAAAGAAGGAGTGTCCTAGCCTAGTGGAACCACCGAGGGCTGTTAAGAGTCGCGTCACCTGGTCTGCGGTATTTCTCTTCGTTCTCTCAAAAACGAACTTTTTAAATACCGGCTTCAGGAATAAAGTGTCAATTCAAAGTTGTAGGTCGCCTTGAAAAACAGATAGCTGAAATGTTTCCACCGAAGTACCATTTACGGAGCAATTTTTACCGGCTATAAAAAAAAGGGCTATCACGTGACAGCTGCGGGAGCATACATCTCGCCCAGTGCACACAGACGTGCCGCTCAGGCTACCTCGAACCCGGGCTCCGTTGGGTAGCGTGTCCGAGCCTTCGGGCTGATTGAAGTTTGAGAAAACGAAAACAAGCGGGTTTATTGGCACTTTGGCGAAACTTATTTACATATTAAAGAACGAGCAAGCAGTCAAAAATTAAGAGTTCATGCGTCGAGCGACTGGATGAGCCTTGTCGCCAGGGCCCGGAGCGTCCTTTCTCACTCAGCACGCTCCTAAAATTTCCTAAGCCCCCCCCCCCCCCCCTTCATCAGGCGTTGGCCAATCAAACACGAGGCACATTTCTCCAAGATGGGAAGTTGAACAGCACGTAGCAAGCGGAGTCTCTCGTTGCAGTGTCGCCCCGTGAGAACGGGCGACGAGAAATCGCAAGTCCGCTGCTATTTCCCTACAGTGGTGCAAGCGGCTCCTTGTCTCCCAAAAAACACATGTGATCCTTGCGGCGAGCTCTCTCCGGTCGGGCCGGCTCCTGGCGGATACGGCTAATTACTCGAAGGCGCCGTTCCTTTATTCCTCTGTAGTCTGTCCATCGTCGGTCGCTGCCCCAGGCGTCCTTCTGCGGGAACCAGTCAAAAGGGGAAGGCCATTCTCACCGAGCCAAGCATGAGAAAATTCCACAACTTTCCCAGCGAGGAACCCTTTCGTTTTTTTTTGTGGGGTCATCGGCTGGTCAAACGTCGTGTCGCCAGCTGGGTCGTGACAACACGCAAAGCCCCGTCGGGGAGCGAGAACTCCAGAAAAGCTACTTTACGTACGGTTTTCGTGTCGACCGCAATCGTCAAGTCACGTCTGCTTGAGAATAGCGACGTATGACCAGTAAACCGAGAGTGTCTCTTCAAAGTCGGGACATTTAAGAATGCTTCTCGCATCAAGGTTTTGAAAATATAATGCATTCTAGTTGGCGAGAGTTGCTCGTTACGTCTAATTTTGATGCTTCGCGGCAATCTACATGAGTCGTGCGGACAAGCTGTTCACGCGGGTTTAATTAAGGGATACTGTTTCGTTCAGCGAGTCGTCTCACCAATGCGTTTCGCCATTGCTTTCAATCTTGTCCAAAGAAAGACCCTCATTTCCACGTCAAGCCTATTAGTTTCTATGCTAACATAGCCTCCGTATAGGCTACGCCCTACATGAAAAATCCTTCGAAATGCTTAATCCCGCAGCATTGGTCAATATTGTAGCGCCGTATCTTCTGTCAGCGGTTTCGAAAGCCCAGCCAAGTGCGGGACGACATGATAACGCCTATGGGTTTATTCTATGTAAGCAATTTAATTTTGCTACGTTCAGACTTTTTAAATTTTCCTCGCTTCGTCGGACTGTGATCAGAGTACTCTTGCCTGTGCGGTTGACGTCTGTTCACGGCAAGTGCCTTGCCTTGTTATGTCTGATACAACCTGTTACATCGTAGCTCGGACACTGCGCTTGACGCAGTCGAGGCAGACACAAGCTGGAAGAATGGGCGTTTTTTTGCAGTGCACGTCCAAATATAGAAGACAGCTTAAGAAAGGAGGGAAAGGGAAACAAAGTAAGAAAACAAGATAGGCAACCAGATTGGCACGTGTAGCCGTCGACATCATCTGATAACTGATAAGAAGAACATTGCAGTTATAACACTTCCCCATCAATAATACTGCGGACGCTGCACAGGTCTGCGCTCTCGTGTTGAGCGTCGGAGTTCCGTGGCCACTGTAGGTTCACCGTTTCTCTATTGTGCGTCCAGGGGTTGGGGTGATGACTGACGCTGTGGTGGTGGCGTTTCACGCGTTTCGGCTTTTGCCTTTGGCCCTGCTCCGGGAGTTTCTTGCGGAGTTCTCGAGATCGACGAGCTTGCACTTTCCCTGTGGCCTTGTGTAGCCGTTGGGTCTTTCCTTGCGTGAACTTGATCCACGTGTCGCCGAACGAGGCCCTCAGGCGTTTCCACTGTCACCATCCGAGCTCCGTATGCTGACTTTATCGTGCCCGTCTTCCATTTAACACCCTTACCAAAGTTACGGACGTAAACATTTGTGTCTGGTGCAAGGGTCCACTCATCCGATGTTCCCGATCTTCCTGCAACCAAAGGAGGAAAAGATGTGTCGAGGCGGGACCGGATTTGGTAGCCCAGAAGTTCCGAAGAAGATTTGCCGGAGGCAAGGGGTGTTCTCCGGCAGTTGAAAGGTAGTTAGCAAAGGCAGTCTTCTAATCTGCCCTGGTTCATCTTCTTCAGAACAACTTTAACAGTTCGGACAGCTCGATCTGCTAGGCCATTCGACTATGGATGAAACGCAGCCGTGAGCAGGTGGTTTGGTTTATAGGAGTTTAACGTCCAAAAGCAACTCAGGCTATGAGAGACGCCGTAGTGAAGGGCTCCGGAAATTTCGACCACCCGGGGTTCTTTAACGTGCACTGACATCGCACAGTACACGGGCCTCTAGAATTTCGCCTCCATCGAAATTCGACCGCCGCGGCCGGGATCGAACCCGCGTATTTAGGGCCAGCAGCGGAGCGCCGTAACCACTCAGCCACCGCGGCGGCTCGTGCGCAGGTGGGTTATGTTATTGTTGTTCGCAAAATCAGTAAATTCTTGGCCTGAATCCATTTACTGTGAACATCTACGAGAACAAGGACCATGTGTCCTTTGATTGGCCCCGCGAAATCTATATGCACTCTTGACCAGCTTTCTTGGCAGGTCGGCCAGTTAACTGGCGGAGCAGATACTGGCATTGGTCGATTTTGGATGCAGCTTGTGCACCCCGCTGACAGTTGTTCTATGTCATGGTCCATTCCGGGCCACCAGAAAGCCGACCGAGCAATTGATTTCATCGCCGATGATCCTTGTTGTGTCTCGTGCAACATGTGCAACATTTTATGTTGCGCGTTATCTGGAATGACAACTCTACGGTCCCAATACAGCAAACGGTGGGCCAATGACAGTTCCAGTCTGCGGTCGTAAAAGGGGAGTAAGTTTCGTTCTAATGCTTTAGCGCTTGGAGACCACCCGTTCCTTGTGTACTGCACGACCTTTGAAAGTACTGCATCACCTGCCGTCAGTGCCTGCAGTTCTTCTACCGAGACCGCCCCCTCCTGGACACCTGCGAGTGCCAGAACGTAGTCAGGTGGCTCCCCTTCCGTGGTTCGCTCCGAAGTTTCTTGTGGCAGCCTACTAAGTGCGTCTGAGTTCAGGAGCTGCTTGCCTGGCGAATGCTGTAACTTGTAGCGAAATCCTCCCAAATACAGCGCCCAGCACTGTATGCGAGCAGCAGCCAGAGGCGGCGTGGGCCGGTCCGGTCTCAGCAGGCCCAGGAGCGGCTGGTGATCTGTGACCAGGATGAATTCTCGGCCTAGAAGGTAATCACGAAACTTCATTACTCTAAATACGAGGGCCAATGCTTCACGTTCAAGTTGCGAATAATTTTTTTCTGCTTTCGACAATGTCCTTGAACGAAATCCAATCGGCTTGTTGACGTTCCCTTTCGCGTGAAAAAGCACTGCGCCGATTCCTTTTTGCGATGCGTCGCACTCAAGTTTCAGCGGTTGTGAAGGGTCGAAATGAACCAACACCCCTGCTTGCTGCAAACACCTTTTCACTTTGTCGAACGCCGTTTGTTGCTCTTTTTTCCAGAGCCAATGTGTGTTCTTTTCCAGCAGCCGATACAATGGAGCGAGCAGGGACGAGATGTTCGGCAAAAATTTTGAGTAGAAAGTGATCATGCCGAGAAAAGTACGAAGCTCGGCTACATTTTTCGGGCTAGGGGCTTCTGTGTTAGCTTCGACATTCTTTTCTATTGGGTGCAACCCTTGCTGATCGATTCGATGGCTGAGATATGTAACGGACTCTTGCTGAAATTTGCATTTGTCGAGGCGCAGTTTAACACCACTGTCGCGGAAACGCTGTAGAACGGCTTTTAGCACGTCGTCACTTCCTGCTCTTTCGGACACCAAGACATCGTCCAGATAAGCTTGCGCGCCTTATAAGCCTTGTAGAACTGTTTTCATTCTGTGCTGAAAAATGGCTGGCGCAGAGGCAATGCCGAAAGGTAATCTGTTGTAGCAGAACAGACCTTTATGCGTATTATTCACGCATAACTGGCGCGATTCCTCATCGAGAGAGACTTGGTTATATGCGTCTCGTAAGTCCAGTGTGCTGAAATGTTTTCCCCCGCTTAAGGACGTGAACATTTCATTGATTACTGGCAACGGGTACTGCTCTAGCTCACATGCTGAATTTAAAGTGACCTTGAAGTCTCCACAAATCCTAACGGTGCCGTCCTTCTTAAGGACGGGTACAATGGGCGTAGCCCATTCGGAATGCGGCACTGGTGACAAGACGCCTAATGCCACAAGCCTATCAAGCTCTTCAGATACCTTGTTGCGTAGAGCGAAGGGAATAGATCGCGCCTTACAGAACTTCGGCGTGGCTCCCTCCTTCAGCTGTAGGTGTGCCGCGGGTCCTTTGATGAGGCCCAGATCCGAGCTGAAAACATCTGGAAACTCGGCGAGCACGTTAGCAGTGACCTGCGTGGTGGTAGACGACTGTGCGGTCTGCGGCTTGGCTGAGAGGCTAAGGACCGGGGAGCCTGCGTCGTTCAGGAGGGTAATTAGGTCTTGACCACATAAGCTTGGACCGGGGCAATCTAGCACCACCAGTGTGCATTCTACAGTTGTACTGTCGGACGACACCGGCAAGAGGAGCTCTCCGAAAACTGGCAATTTTCCGAGGTAGCATGATAACTTCATGCGTGAAGGCCGTAGCGAAGGCCAAGTGTTTTTGTGCTGCTCAAACAGCTGTCGGGACACTACGCATACCGGGGAACCCGTATCGATGAGCATCGAAACGTCCACACCTCCCCATGTGAAGGTGCGTCGTATTGGGGGCTTCACATTTACCTCCCGTGTCGATTTTAACGTCCAAATGTGCATGCTATCCTCTGTGTCTTCATCTGTCTCCTCTTCCTTAACAGCCAGTACTCTGCCGCGAAATCCCCGGGTTCCTTCTCGAGTTCGAGATCTTGCGCTTTCTTCGTTCCGGCATTTTACTGCTAGGTGACCACGTCGACCGCAGTGATAACAAAGAGCATTATTCCAACGGCAGGCATTACTGTTGTGCTTTGTGCTGCCACAACGCCCACATTCGGCCAGTACCTCTTTCGTTGAGGTTGACTGCACCTTCATTTCAAACACTGCCGATGTGTCTGGGGTCATTTTATTGGCATCCTTATCTGCAGCTTCAGCCGCCAGTGCCATCGTTTCAACGTCCTCTACGGACAGATCTTTATTTGTCAGGAGTTGTTTCTGCAGGGCACTCGATCTTTTGCCGCACACAATTCTATCTCGTATCATTCGGTCGTGCAAGGTACCAAAATTGCAGTTGTCCGCAATTCGACGAATTTCCGTGATGATTTCTTGAACGGGCTCACCGTCAAGCTGGAAGCGGTTGAAGAAGCGGAAACTTCCGGTATTTCATGGCGCTTGGGATCAAAAAACTCGTTCAGGACTTTCACGACGTCTTCGTACTCCAAAGAATTCGGCTTCTTCGGCGCTATTCGTCCTGCTAATATTTGAACGGTGCGCGTGCTTAAAGCTGCTACCAAAAGCGCCCGTTTCTTTGCCGACTCCGTCACGCCCGTTGCCTCGAAGTATGCCTCTGCCTTGATAACATAGGTCTTCCAGTTGTCTCTATCGTCGTCGAAATCGGGCAGTTGCTGGTGTGCCATGTTCGAGTCGTCGCTCCGTAGCGTAGCTGCCGTCCGGTGCTTCAAGGTTTTGCCAGGGGTTTCGATTTCCGTTTCTCGTCGCCACTGTTACATCATATCTCGGACACTGCGCTTGACGCAGTCGAGACAGACACAAGCTGACAAGCTGGAAGAATGGGCGTTTATTTGCAGTGCACGTCCAAATATATGACAGCTTAAGAAAGGAGCGGAAGGGAAACAAAGTAAGAAAACAAGATAGGCAACCAGACTGGAACGTGTAGCCATCGACATCATCTGATAACTGATAAGAAGACCATTGCAGTTATAACACAACCATCGGTTTCTGTTGTGTTCGTTCAAAACTAGGGCCAGATGACACCGGTCGGAAGTGTAAGGACTGGGGTAGTTCTTATTGCTCCGGCAAAGACTTGGGGGTTCGAAGAAGTTCTTGGAAACGCTAGACAAATCGGTTTGGGTGTGCCAGGCGTGCATGTCCTTGAAGTCTTTGAAGTCTGCACTTCAGCTCAGTGCACATAATTCTGATACAGATAGTGAAGGTGACGGAAGGCAACGGACTATGGGTCAGTTCATGAAAGTTATCCTTTCATTGCATGAGAAGCTTTCCAAAGTTATTTTGCAAGTTGACAAACTCTACAAAGCAATACAATTTCAGAGTTTAAAAGTGATTCGATTCCATTGAGAAGAAAGGACAAGTCATCAATTGTATTGAGACTTCGCTGGCTTCAAAATGTGAAGAAGTGAAGGTGCCAGTGGTTACGTATTCAGCTAAGACCTCTGTCTTAATGAACCGATCAGAGGAGTTGGCGGGTTAACTTGCGGGGCAGGCTGACACGTTGAGTTATCTTAGCACTGCCCCGAATAACCTGGAGGGCTACTCAAGGAGCAAGGACATAGAAATGCATGCCCTAAAACCGGCGAAATATGAAGACCTTGATGTTACCTTGAAGTCACTGGCAAGTAGGATGCAGATTCCCGAGACTGCGCTTCAATCCGCTGTGGTTGTGCACCGACTACCTGCCCAAAAGGGCTAGACTCCAGCTGTGTTACTGAAATGAAATGTGCATAAAAACGCTATTTATTAAATGAAGATGTCTGCATAAATGAGTAACTGCTCAGACAAACAAGTTGCTTTGGCAAACGAAACAAGAAGCAAAAAAGTCATACAAGTTTGTTTGGATCAAAATGTGCATATTTTTGTGAGGAAGGTTGAGGTCTGTGGAGCTTTAAGAATGGAAAGCATAGGCGATATTGATAAGCTCGAATATCAGTGAGTGAGCACCTCAATTCATTTGCCGACAGGACTGCACATGGAAGTAACTTCTTGAACTCTCAATTCAAACCCGCATTAGATCTTGTCTATGTCAGCATAAGGAGCATCAATACGCACTGGAATTTATTAAATATTTACTTGTGTGATTTACTTGGGTATCTTGATATTGTACTTCTGACCGAAACAAATGTTAACCAATATGAGTAGCTAGAGCCGTTCATTCTTCAAGGCATCCAGTATTCTTGGTGTCATGAGTCCGGTAGAGATAGTTGCATAGTAGGATTTGTTAAAGAATGCTGACTCGTTGAAAGAGTTGCGGCTGAGGCGGCTGCTTTTTCGCTCCGCAGCAAAGACGAGACATTCTTGGTGATAGCAGTTTGTCGCCCTCCTAACTTAACACTCGAAGTGTTTTTTTCTGGGGTTGCGGAATATTTATCCCAGCACAATAAAATCGATTTAGTAATACCTGGAGACTTAATATCGACATTTACAAAGCAAGGAAAACCGGTGTTAAGGTCTATTTATACGTGCTTGCAGCATACCGAAAAGAGAATGTGATTCGTAGTTGTACCGGGGAAAAGGTAATGGGCACCAGACTGAGTCGCGTGTCGAACATATAGCAGTAAGACTCAAATATTGGCGCCACCGCTGCAGTGATACGAAAGGTGGCGGATCATTATTTCACGGCGCTATGTGGTTTCAAACAAAAAGCATTTGTCAAGTCAAAGAGTTCGAATGATAAAAGTTATTTATAACAATTAAGCGTTTGGACGAGCTTATCCAGAACTTTCTTTGGTAGTGTCTGTTAACGAAAAGCCGTATCGAAGTTTAGAGCTCGCGAGTGGCCAAGTTTTGCGACAGCTGCACGAATCAGGATAAAATGAAGTTAAGGAATCGAAAGAAAAAAGTTGATCGCGGATGAAAGTGGATCAAGAATGAAAGAACTGAGTTTTGAATGAGTATAAACAAGACGTAGAAAATCTTTCCGTGAAAGAATTTTATAGGGCACAGCGTAATAAACTTACTGCCAACCCGAGTCTAGCAAAAAAGCAATATTTCTCTGCTGAGTTTTGTAGGTGTAGCAGAATTGTAAGAAAAACGTGGGGTCTATCGAACGAATAATTGGTAGGCAGAATAAAACTAATTTCGATGAGAAGTTTCAATATACTTCGTGAGTGAGGATCCTTCGATTATTGGGAATTCTTTTAATGTTGCGTTTGTGTCATCTTTGAGGGGAGTGAAAAAGAAACATCTTGTTTCTACATTCCCCTATCAAGGCAAAAAAAAGCACTAGCTTTTGCTGCATTTTTATCTATCGACGATGGATGGTTATGAAAGATTATTGGGACGTTACAAGACAAAAGACTACCGGGGCACGACAGAATTAGATTGCATGATTTACGCAGCAATTACTCTGAACTTAAAGAGGTACTTTCACTTAAACTTAATGGTTGTTTTGTCAAAGGAGATATACTACCAGGTATTGAGATGTCAGTTCTAAGACCAATCTACAAGTCCGGAAAAAAGTCCGATAAAATAAGTTACAGACCAATTTCCTTGCTGCCAGCTGTTAGCATACAAATGGAGAAAATTGCACACCATTCTATGGCGAAGTGTCTGTGGAAGTTTTATAGCTTTTCTTTGCAGTCATATGGCTGCGCTTTGGTGGATGCCATTGAGTAATAACTCCCTTATTAGAAATATTCATGTTTAACACTACACAATATGGTTTTCATCGTAATAGTGGTACAGCTGAGCTTCGAAAAAATTGCTGTGACTTTATAAACGGTAATTTAGATGAAAATTATTGTGTTTTGTTTAGTTATTTTTGGATTTTTCGGAAACAGTCGATATAGTAAAGCAGTCTGTTTTGTTAAATTAATTTGAAAGTATTGAGTTCCGTGGCGCACACTAAGATCTTTCTCAAGCTATCTTTCGGAGCGTAAACAAGTAGTCAAAATGAAAGATGCATTTAGTGCTTTTTCTGAGATTCAGTGCGGTGTTCCACAAGATTTTGTACAAGAACCCTTTCTACTTAATATTTATCTAAATGATATGGTAGACCTCAAATTAAGTACCGCATTTCAGTGTGCTTATAACACAGCATTATTGATATCGCATGAATCAAGTCCACTAGCACTGAAACTACTTCTGTACAGTGTACAAAAAAATTACGTTTTCTGCAAGCGAAATATACATACACAAAGAAAAGGCTGCCTTACTATGTTCCAGAAATACGAACAAGAAGGTCTATCTTGCTGAGTCGATTTTTCTGCATGGTAACGACTGTTCCATTTGCTAATCTTCCCCGTTGCAGTACTCCAACAGTTAACTGTTATATACTTTGGCCTGTATCTTGATTCTGACGTGTTGGTCATCCTAAATTGATGATTTATTAAAACGACTTCGTGCCATTTCTGTGTAGCTCTATCGGATAAAATACAGTACACCTCTAATTTTGTGTCAGATTATATATAAATCTTTGGAAGAATCCTTCCTTAGGTACGGTATTTCGGTGTATGGTTATTGTGCGCCTTCTAAGCTCAAGAAGGTTGACAGACTGCTGTGTAGAATCTGCACTAATTTATTGTATGCAACAACACCAGAATTATTAAAGCAGGAGTTAGTCCTCTCCATGGCTTGTACCTGTAGGTGGCAGTTATCGAAAACTATTTTTCACAATAATTCAAACACGCAGACAAGAAACCAGAGTCACTTAGGTACATACCGTGTTATCAGGTTCCGAGTGTTTACACTATGGGAAAAGAACTGGACAGTTTCATTTTCAGTATGCGTGTTGGGCTGTGATTCTGTCAGGGCTACAAGATTTGCGTTGAAAACTTGGGTTGGGAATCGCGATGATAGAATTTGCTAAGCTCCATTGTAATTTGCATCCCGTTCTCGCCACTTTCTATTCCGCTCAGTGACTAGGAATTTTCATTCCTTTGCTTATACTCTATTATCGGTTTATTGGCTATTCAAACAATATTAGTTATACGCATTGTGTGGTTTTATTCTGTAATTTTGTTAGGATTGCCGTGAACTATTGGTTGTTTTGTACTGACCGCACATTGTTGTGACTGCCATGTCCCGCCCACAAGCGCTTGCTATTCTGCGGGTACACGCAATGTAATGGATACATGTATATCTCAATAAAGTAATAAAGTTCCTGTGTGTGTGTGCGTGTGCGTGTGCGTGTGCGCGTGCGCGTGCGCGTGCGTGCGTGCGTGTGTGCGTGCGTGCGTGTGTGTGTGTGTGCGTGTGTGTGTGTGTGTGTGTGTGCGCGCGTGTGTGTGTGCGCGTGTGTGCGCGCGTGTGTGTGTGTGTGCGCGTGTGTGTGTGTGTGTGTGCGCGCGCGTGTGCGCGTGTGTGCGCGTGTGCGTGCGTGTGCGTGCGTGTGTGTGTGTGTGTGTGTGTGCGTGCGTGCGCGTGCGTGTGTGTGTGCGTGTGCGTGCGTGTGCGCGCGCGCGTGCGCGTGTGTGTGTGTGTGCGCGCGCGTGCGCGTGTGTGTCTGTGTGTGTGCGTGTGAGTGTGCGTGCGCGTGTGTGCGGGCGGTCTGTGGAGCTTCCGCTCACGAAAATCATCGACGTTAAGCATGGATTTTGCGAAAGGACCCGGATTTGATTCGACGTCACCAGAGCAGTAGTGTACCAGGTGCTTCAAGGAAGCCCGCCACTAATTTTTAAAATGGAGTTTTTGATGTAGGAATATGGGTTTGCGGCATAGTAATACTAGTGTTGGCGGACACCAGAGAACCGGGGAATCATGTTAATTAGGAAGCCAGTTAACTAATTTTTGATAGTTAACTCCTCATTAATAAATTGTAAGGACGATTACGATTTTCCCTAATGTGAAATTCGAGCGCAGCTCTATCGATGTCTCATCTGTAGGGTCATTGTTTTGCTTTGCTGGGTCGCCGGCACGTCTGGCAACGATATTATTTCGATAGCAGTATCACAAGACGACAATGTGCAATGCTCAGTGCGACAGTGTGTACAGTTCAACACGAGGTGAGATTGACTGTGACGATAGCCTAGTGCTCTCGTGAAGTGGCCAGAGAACCTGATGTGCTGACAGCGCCGGGGGTTCGAATCCCAGTCGCGGCAATGTTGATCTTTATTTATATATGGTTTGGCTCGGTTACACCAATGGCGGCGGCGCGGCGCAATCCACTAATTGGCGCTTAAGAGTTGCACACTAAAATACTTTAACTATTAGAATCAGGCAATTGGTTGCGATCGGAAATCTGTAGCGAGCCGCTAGTAATAGCCGTATATTTTCAGAATTTCGAAAGCGCGATTATTTTCGGTGCTGCCACTCAACGATCACGTCACTCGTGGCGTACGTGCCACGTGATCCTGTCTGGCACAGCGAGCATCAGTGAGCAGAGCAGCGCGGGCGGGACAGAGAAGGTGACGTGGCACGTGCGCCGCGGAGTGACGCAATTTGGTGGACATCGCTGCGCGCTTGGTGCAAGCGCGCGATTTTTGAATTGCGCAAAAATTGGTTAAATTTATTGAGGCGCAGCACCAACGGTAATCGTGTTTTCTAAATTCTAAAACTGATGTAGCTCTCACAGTGAGCTACAAATTTCCAATTGCAATTAGGCGCCTAATTCTAATGTTTAAACTATTGGAAATGAGTCAAACAGCTTAATAAGTAACCTTTTTCACCGGTTTTCTCGCGTCCGCTAACACCGGATAATATTACTAGGATGAAGAAGCCGTACTTTGAACTAAAAAAATAAATTTTAACATTTAGTGGTTGGCTTGCCTAACACACCTGGTATATAGTCGCGTAGCGATGACGTCACACAAAGGAGGATGCTAACGTGCTGAAAGTAAACTTGTTTATTTTGGTCAACTTCGAGTAAGTGCACTCTGCGGCCGTCGAAAATCAGAATGTCCGTTGCTTTCCGAAGTTTATGGATAAGGCTCCAAACATACTGGCAAACATCTCCAACATTCAGAAGTTGTCACTCTTCATCACAATCGCTTCGCATGGACGCGCTGCGAAGAGAAAAATGATAAGGCCGCGAGCCGGTGGCGATAAGCAAAGAACACGGAGAAACAAAGCTTCGCGTCAATATGGTCCACAGACTTCCCGCAGTGACCGAGGGCACGGTAGAAGCAATGACCATGAATTATTTGACGGCCAGAATAAGCCAAAAGGTTGTCTCACTTGAAAGGTAAAAAATAATTTGCGAGAGGCATAGCTTTTCCGCTTCCAAAAATTTTTCTATAACTTCTAACCCCCCCCCCCCCCTTTTTCATTCGCCCCCTTCTTTCTTTGCCGCAATCGAAAAAAAAGGTTTAATCAACCATGCTCTCGCAGTCTCGACCAAAGACGCTCCGCTGCCAAGCATGAAAGCAAATCGTGCACCTTACAGTCGAGCCGGGAATAAGACTTCATCCTTTCGAGTAAAGGACCTGTACTCAGCTTATTCTCTCTGAAAGCATACATGGCTCCGTCCTTGTTCCTTGCAGCGAAAGAAGCAATAAAAAGGAAAAATAAGTAGTAATGGGCCCAACAACATTGGTGATGATCTCGGAGTAGCTGGGGCGTCTGGCGCAGCGCGCGGTGCATTTTGAAAGATTAAGATCTTCGCAGTGCAAACGACGACGACGATGGCAGCATCGAGCACGCACTTGCCAAGCATATCGGACATACCGGCGTGTGCTTCGGATTCTAGCCTCCTCAGCCTCGGTTATGCGTCCCTCTACTGGTTGAACCGTTCATCATCTTCTCTGGGTTAAAAGAGGCCGTTAAAAGAGTATTTAAATTCTGTATCATTTTTGCCCTTAAAAACTGCAGGGGAATCGGTTCAAGGAAGCAGCCTCGCGGCGGGAATGGTGGTTATGAAAAAAGATCAGTTATCGCTATATGCCTGAGGCACAGCAGTGCGGAACTTATGGCAGGAGACAAGCTTGCAACGGGCACGCTCTCGGCGTATTGCTGGTTACTGGAGATAAAAGTGTCTATTAACAGAATTAGGCTTTCTTGTTGGGCGAGTTTTTAGAGGTAGCGGCTTTGACCTGTTCATCACTGTATGACCGCGCTTCAGTTTTTCTCTTTTGTTCTGCTTGAACGAATTCCTTGTGTGGAATTTAAGACGTAATGATCCCTCGCTTTTGTACTGACGCTTCCACCGATGGATCTACCGGCGCATTGTGTGAACAGGTTGCACGGCCAGCGCAGTTGTATCCCCGCCAACATCATGTCGTGCATTTTCTCTTGCGCTGTGTCCAAACGCAAATCTTGTCCCGTGCATGTTTGCCGTTTTGCAGCTAGTGAAAGTGGTGCTACAGAATTCCGACCGAACTTCACTGCTGGCACCGTTTGTCTGAATACATCTTGGGGATTTTTTGTAAAGGTTCTCGTTGCATTTTGATTTTTGATTTGGTAACCCTCTCCTCAAGAAAAAAAATATAGCAGCGCTCTTTGACAGCCAGGAAGCCGCGGGCCAAGGTCCCGCAGGCCTTCCTATGGGCTTAACAAATTGTTCAGCCTCTTAAGTGCATCCTGCGCAGCGGCTGCCTCTGGTCATGCAGTGGTCACTTGAAGCGCGCAATGCACATCGCCAGCATCCATGTCGCCCCACGCAGCGTGAAATCTAATGGATGAAATGCTTCTCGTGGAGAGTGCTTATAATTGGTGTAATGACGATAAACGCGAAAGATGGACGAACACGTTTCAATTCAAACTTGTGCACGAACAAATTAACGGTCGGTAAGTGTATAGCGACCGCGCAAACTGTCACGTTATATGGAACCCATTTTCAAATTTTACTATATCAGCGACGGACGCACCAATCCTTTCTGCTATAATACTTACTGAACCTTGAGTACTGCCAAGACTACGTGATCACAAAGTATGGCGCGGCAAATATGCTATGCGTGATGGTTTCCGAGGAAAGCCATCTGGACCGCAGTGAAGGCCGGCCAGAATGAAAATCGAATACGCTTTCTCCGTTATTCGTGTAGTATGTGTTACGGCACTGGTGGGCAACCGCTTGCTCAACAGGTCTGTAGTGGATGCTGTCCCGTACAACCGAGACACGAAAGGGCCGATGTAAGTAAAAACGCAGAACTAGGAAATTTACTATTTTGCTACTTTATTCGCTAACACTAGCAGCGCGCAAATTTTTCAACCAAACTGTGGATAGAACGACTGGAGCGCACGTGAAGCTTACCCGCAAAATGATGCGGCTATTAATTCTGCACGAAATTTAGGATAGATCACAAAATAGAAATAATATGCTTAATTAGAGTGTGCTCGTTATAATGATTAAATCCTGATATTTTGTAGGACACAATCACGTAAGCAAAGGACTTAATTATTGATTTTACGATGCTTATGAGCAGAGTCCATTCTTTAATGCGTTCAAAATTTCAACTGCCTTCTGAAATTCAGCCTGACTTCAAGCCGCATAGTGTTGAATGGAACCAGTTTGTCTTCGGTCACGAAAATTTTTCATTCGTGTTTCAGCTCTTTCGTGAAGCATTTTGAGCTAATAGGTTAAAAGAAAAAAAAAAATGCGTCTACAACGACAACTCTGATCTGTCCGCTACGCCATAGCAAAATACTGTAGATAGAGTTCTATTCTCTCAATATAAATCACTCATTACAGAAAGGTTACACACACAAGAATGTCACACATTGCAAAGATATTTAATACGACACAGGCTAGATTAGAGGGCAGGTGTTTCGGCATCGTTCGACCGTGCCTATATAAGCAGGCTGCTGCGCCTCAGTACGCAAAGGTCTCACAGGCAAACACGCTTTACAGGAACGCAAAATGCAGTGGGGATTGGTTGCTGGAAATCATCGGAAATTAATAGTTGGAAATACGTGTCTGAAGGAAATTGTTGCTTAAGATAATTTTGGGGGCGCATTAACTTTCTGAAGAGACCGCGGGTTAATACGTGAAAAGAAATCACGCAGAGGTAGAGCTCAGCAAAATGTTGACGTATGTTTTTGCTTTTTTTTAAAGGTACGCTAAAATTCACAGGTCAGAGCGCACGCTTCAGCAACAGGGTGAATCAGATTTAGAACAAAGAACAGTAACGACGAGGTTAGAACGGCCGAGTGGTAAGAGCTGAGCAAGCCCGCAGATAAACACAGATGCAAATAGACGCTATGAGAAGTAGCGAATGGTAAATTATAAAAGACGAACGCTAAGATGTCACGATGAAGTTTCAGGTAGCAGAAGTTCGTGTTATGCAAGCAGCATAATGCTCGGCCGTTCATACAGGTGAGGTGTCTGTACATTGACAGCTTCTTCATTGCTACTGTCTGTACTCTCTAGCTTCTTCATCAGTCAGTCGCGGTTTTGAAATGATCGGATAATTGCAAAGACCGGACGTCGAGCATAGTGCGCTACACAGAGATGTCACAAAGAGGAACCATTGCCAGCGTGCGCACCGTCGTCAGGGCAGCTCTATTCGTCGCCGCGAAGCGCACGCCGGCTAGGAACGGTAGGCGAGCGCGGGTAAGCGAAAGGAAGAGCGCCGCTGGGCGCCTTGGGACGCCGGGCTTGATGAGGGCAAGCGGGGCCTTGAGAGCCCCGCCATCTGTCGGACACCGTCATAGGTACACAATGCCGGGGATTCCTCGTGGAAGAAAACATTCGCCTCGTCGCGCACTTCTCTAGATCGGTCGACATTCCATTTTTGCTTGAGGCACAGTTTTGTTGCTGCGCCGTGGCTGTTCTCTGAGATGTGTATTTTCTGTGGAGACGACAATGAACAGGCAGCCAAAGAACAACACGACCGGGTGGAATGGGAGCTGACGCACCGGTCGCTCCCTTCTCACGCTTGTGGTGAATGTTTTCAAAGCAGGTTTATACAGAGGTGACCGGGAGATGTAGTTGAGGGAGACTGCTTCTGTTAGTAGTGAATATGTAGCCCGGCTTTGGGCCAGTAGCGTACTCCTTTAGAGTAGCATTCGGCTCATGGAAAACATCTCTGCTTTTGCTGCAGCATAGCAGAAATTGTTGATTCCGATCAAATAATTGAAATATGATGAAATTCAAGTAGTCTGGTGATAGTGTTCATATTTGCATGAAAGTTATGAAATAGTGGAAATGCGACTCAAGTAATGTGAAAAAATGGTTTTGTCCTCGAAAGATGACGAGATGTGTTTTCCTCACTGCCATGCTTCCAGATATATTGTACCACTATTGAGCCTCATTAGCTCCTGAGCCTCATTAGCTTCCTTACTCCGAGGAGTCTTACAGTTCGGTTAATATCTAAAAAAAGATAAAAGTTTGCCAAATGCAATTATTGCAATTCAGTTTTAGCCTAAACAAGTCAGTATCATTGGCAGACCATGCCTAGTTGGCTATCGAGTAGGAATTACACTAAAAGGAGGAAATTAACTAAGTGTGGAAACTAGGGGCGTGATGAAACGATGTACAGTTAGATTTAGAAGCGCACTTGTGCATTTTAACGTATTTCCCTGCTACCTTACACGCCTTTGCAGAATGGGAGGCTCCACCCCATCAAAAAATGTCGTCTGCTAGCGTCGCCTTGTTCACTGTCATCACCCGCTTCTGGCCCTTTTTTGGTTAAGCATTGTTTCTCCACTGCACTTCAGGGCACTCAAATATATGCATGAGCGTCACGCATAAGTGTCGTGCTCTGGCTGTCGCGACGGTTAAGCGGCAGTTCTATCGCTGCCGTCAACACGCAGACCATGTGATACGCCGCCCTCTCGTTCAACCTAGCACAACCCAGATAAGCATGGTAATCCACTTTTTGGAAGTCCACGTCCTTCTAGTTTTTTTTCTAAAAGTTGCATTATTTAACTTTCGATGATAGCATTTTTTACGGCAAGCACAGCTGTAAATGCTTTATCAGCAATTAACTGGAATTCGTGAGCAAGGCATGACGGAGGACCTAGACAGGCAGAGCAGAAGGGTAGGTCTAAATATTTATATGCAGAAATTAATATCGGAAGTCTAGGAAATAGTCTCGGAAGGGAACAGCAGTTTGACTGGTAGCGAGCCGCTGGAAGTGGTAAGGGAATACGTCTACTTAGGGCAGGTAGTGACCGCAGATCGGGATCACAAGAATGAAATAACTACAAGAATAAGAATAAGGTGGAGCGCATTTGGCAGGTTCTCTGCAGGTCATGAATGGCAGCTTACCATTATCCCTGAGGGTAAAAGTATATAACAGCTGAATCTTACCAGCACTCACCTCTATAGCAGAAACGTGGAGGCTAACGAAAAGAGTTCAATTTAAGTTGAGGACGACGCAGCGAGCTATGCGAAGGAAAATTATAGGTTTAACGTTAAGAGGCAGGAAAAGGGCAGAGTGGGTCAGGGAACAAACGCAGGTTAATGATAATGACATCCTAGTCGAAATCAAGAGGAGGAAATGGGCTTGGGCAGGGCATGTAATGCAAAGGCAAGATAACCGATTGTCGAGCGTTAAGGGTAACGGACTGGATACCAAGAGAAGGCAATCGTAGCAGGGGGCGGCAGAAAGTTAGGTGGGCGGATGAGACTAAGAAGTTCGCAGACAAAAGGTCAGCGCAGCTGACAAAGGACGGGATTCATTGGAAAGCTATGGGAGAGGCATATGTCTTAAAGTGGCAATAGTCAATCTGATGATGATGATGAAATCGAAGGCTGAGTCTGACAAAAAAAAACGAGCTTAACTCTAAATGACTTTTGACTGGACGGGAATACCACATTTCATCATCGAAAAAATAAAAACTATTTATTCTAGCCACAATAAAGTGCGTTTTGAAATAAACACCAAAAGAAGTCCACTGACTCATGCTATCCAGCGCTTAGCGCTCTGCCGGGTATTCTTAAGGTCGTTGGGTTTGTTCTAATTACGATCGGCATGCCGTGCGGTGAAGCACCTTGATACACGCCTGCTGACGGAGATGAAGGTTCTAGGACAATAGCCGCGGCGATCGCCGGGGGTGAACGCCTGCAAAGCGCTGCCCTGACTCTTGGAGGCGTTGGGACTGCACGGCAGGCTGTGACTTTGCTCATTTAGCTCTTAGCTCCATTTTCTCTCTCACCTTTGTATCCCCTTTTAGTGTATCACTGCAAAACAAGTAGCAAGTTTTCCTGGCTGTAATGAAAATTTTCTTTGGTTTTTGTTCATAACCGTCAGTCTTTGCAGACATTAAAAGTATCCGGTTCCGCGATCCGTCATTATGGGCACAATTTAAGGTAAAGGTTTGTGCAGTTTGGCTTAAATCATTCCTACACGTAAGTCCTAACTCTTGGGCTCTCGTTACCACAGTTCTGCGCAGATTTACGCGCTTTTGAAAAACACTGAATATGCGCTGCTTTTTTATTGTTTGCTTGTCAAGCCTAACAGTGCCAGCTGACTAATTATGTTAAATTAGCACTAAAATTTTTAAATGCCCCGCTGTGACAACGGAAATCGAGGAATACCGTGCAGGGGCGCCTGACTCCAGTTGCATTCCAACCTCCTTGTATCTGCGGGCTGCCTCTCCTGTTTGTCCCTATTATTTATCCATCTGGTGGAGCGCAGCTACCTGCGCTTTCATTTGAATCGACATATGCGCGCGACGGTGCTGGGATGCTGTCCACATTCACAGTGCAAGAGATTTGGCTTGAGCGCGGAAGGCGTAGCATTAGTTTACGTTCTAACTGGCTGCAGATTCATTTACTTTTTAAGCACCGTACCACCCGCATCTACTTCATGAAACAGGATTTCTTATGAACTCTTTTTTTTTGTTTCAGTGGTCAGAAATAAATCGAAGAACTCCCATCCTATATGCCTAGCACCCGGTTTTCGGAGCCTAACGACACAAAAATCGCGTTATACATTGAGCGTGCGCTTGATTCCGTGCGCAAGGACTAAAAGCGCGAACTGAAAATATGCAAAAAAAAGGGTTTGGTGAGCTTAATCTGAGAGAGGGAATATTGTTAACCAACCGGGCCAGAAGAGCAGCGCACTGTGCAGCTTTAGAATGGTCGGGTCCTGCGTCGCCTAATGTGTTTTCATCCGTGTCCGAGAAGACTCGTTTAATCCCTAAGCCTTCTGGTGTAAGGTTCGCCATTCTGCATCACCATCCAAATCGCTGTGGAAGGCAGGTGCGATGTTCTTTTTAAGCCAACACGACCTGTGGCACTCGAGCTCTCACCTGAAATATAGTAAGCGTTTCGTTTTCAGAGAGTTAGCTCCTCTTAGCTCGTTCCTCAGTTTCGTGCCGTCGTCGGCGTCCGCAGTGTCCCACTGACCTCGGGTGGCAAAGTCGAGAGAGGAAAATCCTCCTCACCGCTTTTAGTGACGAGGGAAAGTCGGAGAGAGAGGGGTGGGAGGGGGGAACCGACGGGAGGCCTAGTGGCTTGGGCGCCCGCCCTCGGCTACGGAAGGCGGTTGGCTCAAACCCACCGCCAGACAAGGATGGATACAAGCGTTTTCTCGTCCGGCACCTGGTTTCTTTCTGTCTGTCACACCACAGCTAAGGCTCAAACATTTGCGTTACACTCTAATAATCGTCCTGCAACTTTTTTTTTTTTTGGGGGGGGGGGGGGGGGAAGGGGGGAGGTGGGAAGGCGTGCTCCGACTTCTTGTATGTTACGCACACTGCTTAAGGAACACACAGGTTTCTGTTCATCGAGTCGGCAATATATGGAAGACGTTGAGCGCGACGGTTTGTGCGATCATTTTCTTGCTAAAAAGGCCGAAAAATTAAAACGAACACTCTCTCTCAGGATGCATGAGATGCATGAGAATGTCTCCTACAGCCATCACTTGTCCTTGCCCACCTTTTCCTTGGGGAGAAGCTCAAAGCATCGAGTACTTTGAGCTGTGTGTCGCAAAACTCCTAGCAAGTCAAAAGGTGGCCGCGAGCGGTGCGCGGCTACGTTTGCGAGGCAGTGCGACGCAAAAAACGCTTTCTGGAATCCAAATGCCTATAAATGTGGACAAAGATGTAACACCGCTCTCATTTTTATGCGTGCTTGTGTGGCCCGTCACGAATGAGCGATTTGCAGCATCAGTTGTTCTTCCCGTGCATCTGTAGCAAAAATGTTATTTTCGCAATATAAAGAAAAGAAGAAAAAGCGAACAGAAAGGCATGCTGCAAATGCAATACTGTTTTCTTATATTACTCAAATGCGTATTGAGCAATATCATCTGCCTTGTACTCTGAAGAAAATTGTTTGGTTTTATGTATTGATATGATAATGCGAAACGCACGAGAAAAGAAGCCTTCGCGCTACGCTTACCGCCACATCTGTAAGAGCAATTCAGACATAATATGCACCCTTCTCATTTTGCTATTACATGGTTCGGTGGTAAAGTCTCATATAGTTCTATAACTTTTTTTCGCGGTGACATTCGGCGCTTTCTTTCTTTCTCTCTTTCTTTCCTTCTTTCTTTCTTTCTCTCTTTCTTTCTTCCTTCCTTCCTTTCTTTCGTTCTTTCTTTCTTCCTTTCTCTTCTTTCTTTCTCTCTCTATCTCTGTCTCTTTCTCTCTTTCTTTCTCTCTTTCTTTCCTTCTTTCTTTCTTTCTCTCTTTCTGTCTTCATTTCTTCTTTCTCTCTCTCTCTTTCTTTCTTCCTTTCTTTCTTTCTTTCTTCCTTTCTTTCTCTCTTTCTTCCTTCCTTTCTTTCTATCTCTCTTTCTTTCTTTCTTTGTTTCTTCCTTTTATTTCTTTCTTCCTCTCTTTCTTCCTTTATTTCTTTTTTCTTTCTTTCTTTCTCTCTTTCTTTTCTTCCTTCCTTTCTTTCGTTCTTTCTTCCTTTCTCTTTCTTTCTTTCTCTCTCTCTCTCTATCTCTGTCTCTTTCTCTCTTTTCTTTCTCTTTCTTTCCTTCCTTTCCTTTATCTTCCTTTCTTTCTCTTTCCTTCCTTCTTTCTTTCTTTCTCTCTTTCTGTCTTCATTTCTTTCTTTCTCTCTTTCTTTCTTCCTTTCTTTCTTTCTCTGTTTATTCCTTCCTTTCTTTCTATCTCTCTTTCTTTCTTTCTTTCTTTCTTCCTTTCTTTCTCTCTCTCTTTCTGTCTTCTTTCTCTCTCTCTTTCTTCCTTTCTCTCTTTCTTTTTTCTTTCTTTCATCCTTTCTTTCTCTCTTCCTTTCTTTCTTTCTTCCTTTCCTTCCTCTCTCTCTCTTTCTTCCTTTCTTCATTTCTTTATTTATTACTTTCCTTCTCTTTCTTTCTTCCTTTCTTTCTCTCTCTCTATTTTTTTCTTCCTTCCTTTCTTTCTCTCTTTCTTTCTTTCTTTATCTCTTTCTCTCTCTTTCTGTCTCTCTCTTTCTTCCTTTCTTTCTCTCTTTCTTTCTTTCTATCTTCCATTCTTCCTTTCTTCCTTCCTTTCTTTGTTCCTTTACTTCTTTCTCTCTTTCTTTGTTCCTTCCTTTCTTTCTTTCTTGCTTCCTTTCTTCCTTTCTTTCTTTCTTTCTTTCTTTCTTCTTTCTTTCTTTCTTTCTTTCTTTCTTTCTTTCTTTCTTTCTTTCTACTGCCGTTTGCTCTCCGAATCTTGCCGCGTCGTGTATGATATCGTTTTTTCTGTAGTTTAATCTGGCGCGTGGCCTTATTTTAATGCCAACAGTCATAGCTCCAGTGAGTGAGTGAGTTTAATCTGGCGCGTGGCCTTATTTTTAGTGCTAACAGTCATAGCTCTAGTGAGTGAGTGAGTGAGTGAACGTTTATTGAGGATGGTAGCTGGAGCGCTTGCAGATAGGCCCTCAGTCCGGGGCTCCTGAGGCTTCTGCCGACCTTCTGGCGATAATAGCTCTTCATGTATCGAGAGGATGTTGTTTAGGCATAATGTTGCCCCGAGACGTTTACTTCATTTAAGAATGAACAATAAACATTCGGCTTCAGGCACCCGTTGTCTAAATTGGAAAGAGATGATCGGGAACAACGGCTGGCTCGAGACAACAAAATAGAGTTGTTTTGTTTGCTTACCTCTTCACTTCGAATAAATGGCGATCGTTGAAGGGGCCAGCCTGCTGTACCATTCGCCACTGTGCGAAACCCCTCGCAGGCGAGATCTCGGAACAACATTGGCACAATGTCGTTTGTATGGGGCCAGGAGGAATGTTTGTTTTAGAAAGAGCGTCAAGTCATTTCTCCTTGAACAAGACGCACTGTACTAACGAGGAAAAAGGCGGAAAAGCTGTAATTACTTTTCAAGGCAGACTACAAAGTTTCATAGTGTTTGGTGTCATAATTAAGGCTGCTTAGATTTTGGTAAAAAATGTTCACCAGTCTCTTTTTGTGTGCGTGTGCTCTCTTGACGTAGGCGCTGTTTAAATTACGTGACCTGTTATTGGAGACTATGTGACTGGCTGCGCTTTTACTGAGCCGTTCATTACACTTGCTTTAAATGAGGTATGCTCTTAGTACTTTTGTCTGCAGTGCATTGGTTGTGGTTCTCACTTGGGCTGTTGCTGAAAAAGTGCGTAAACACTAGGAGCGCTCGTGAGACCTAACTTTCCCTTACAGCCCATAACTGCTCAATATATGCTCTCTTTTTTGCACTGGCAGTTCTCAGCGCCGGTATCTTCCTATGTCTCTACAGTACGTTTCCTCATGTAGCAGTCGTGGCTACTGAGCCCAAACGAATCATATAGTTTTATTTAAACTGAGTGATCGTGAGTAATGTGCATAGCAATTGGAATTAAGGCCGTGATTCCGCACTAATTCGCTTCTCACATTCCTACAGAAGTTGCTGATGCCCTACCAGTATGCAAGAAGAACTGAATAATGCGCTTAAATGGGAAAATTTAAGTTACTAAATGGGAATGGGCGACACAACTATCAACGGCGAAATATGCTTCCTCGCTGGTTTATCTTTGTAGCTATGAATTATTCACGCTGTAATTGTTCTTTTCTTGCGCGACTTCGCACAGCGCCCGTAGCATCTGGTTTTGGGACTTGTCAAGTGTGCTGCATTTGAGCGATTCTCATCATTCTTGACTCTATCTTCCTGTAGTTTATTCGCTTATTACAAAAAAAAAAACGATGTTCAGTGTGAATCGAGCAGAATTAGAATTTCGAATATTTCGCGTGAATGTTCGTCCGGCAGATTCGCTCAGAGCTCGATACACGCTTTAATTCAAATAGTACGCGCCATCAGTTGCTTTTCATGTCTCCTTCTACATGGATTGCAAAAAATGACAGCTTGTGGTAAAATCAATAACGCCCAGCTTGTACATTTCAAACTCTGTGCAGCACTGCTGAGCTGCCGCTACGGATCATAATATTCATCGCAGCGAGGTCGCTTGAAAATAAATCTAACGATATTTTTCAAGCGTTTGCTTGGGTCTTTGAAACAATAAGGGAAACACTGCTAACGCGTCCATTTTCCGATGGCGGCTGCGTAACTTTGTCACGTGTTCTTGCAGACAGGCGCGTCTAATTATATCGCCAAAGCAAATCCGAAACAGCGGAATGACAGGGTTAGCGCAGAAAAGACAGAGAGCTAGAAGGGCAAAAAAAAAAAAAGGGAAGAAAAGTGGGGCGTGGCGCTGCTACAGGGGAGTGAGCGAACTTGATCAAGCCGGAATCATTGTTGGGTCCCGAGTCCCTTATTGGGCCGCTATACACGTACAGCTAACGACCGGGCCCCGCGCGACATTCGAAACTCTACGGGCGAAATGAAAACGTTCGCTGGGAGTCGGGCGGTCCATTTATAATCCGGGGCTCGTTCCATCTCGCGCGATGCCCCGGGACAAACAAAAGCGCGCGGAAAAAAAAAAAAAAACGGGAGGCGACGTAAAAACGCATTAAGAAGACGAAGACGGGGCCGACGCACACAAAGCACGCAGCCGCCGCCTGTGGAGCCGCGCGGCGATATATAAATATACACATTTAATGACAGCTCGAGATTTAAGAACAACAACCCGAAACTGGGATATGTACTGTACTCTGGTATGAAATATGGAGCAAGATGGTGGCCCCGGGCCCGGCGTAAACAAAAGAAAACAACGCAGTAAGGGCAGAGGGAAGCAGCGGAAGAGAGAAAAAAAGTAAAGAAGGGGAAGTAGTAGGGGGGGGGGGGGGACAAGAAGCGAGGCAAAACTAAACGAGACTTGATCGATCATGGTGTCCCGCCGCACGTGGCGTATTTCTACGCAGCCTTCCTTCCGAGGCGAGGTTTGAATAGAGACAGCGCCAGTCCATTTATCAAGTTCATTTACGAAACTCCACGAAAACCGGGCGCTGATCTCCATCGCTCTGTCCGCCGCGCTGTTGTCGTCGGCGGCGCGCGCAGCTGCGTCCTCCGCCGCGGGCGGAAGCGGCGCGCTCGGCCAGTGCGTCACGCAAGGGGACGCCGGCGGCGACAAGAAAAGGCTTCCAGCGCGGGGATTAATAGAAAAGGCCGCCTCCCGCAGACGGGGAAGAGAGGCCCCCACTGCCAGAGCACAAACGGGTCCTCCGACGCGCGGCCTCCCTTCTTGAGCCTCTCGCGGCGCATCGCCAGAGCCACTCCGGAGTAGGGCGTCTCCGGAAGGCAGAAGCAGCGTACGACCGCGAACTCTGCGCGCGCATTCGCAATCGCTGTCGGCGAGCCACCGCCGAAGTGTCGAGACTGCACGCTCACGCTGACTCGTGTTTCCACTGCCCTCGCTCTTGATGTCGTGGCCCTTCCTTGCTGACTTACCTCAATAAAGAAAAGTAAAAAGGAGAGGGTTTTTTTCTAATACAAGCTACCGAAACACGTCTTATGAGTAGAGCACACAAACTGCGTTACATGTTTTCCACTGCTGAGGTATATAGTCCAGAATCCTCAGATCACAGTTTACCTTGCAGGTGACCAGAGGTGGCAGAATGGAACGTCATAGCGGCAGCGGTGCTTATACTGTTGGCCTCTTGGTCAGAAGTGGCTTGTTTCTGAGCGCGTGCCGAGTGCGCCGCCTCGATGCTATGCGTCCCGCCGGCCCCACGTGCCATTGGCTTTTGTCCGCTGCCGGAGGAACTGTTTCCAGCAACGGGAGGAAACGGAGACGCGCAATGCCCGCTGCGTGGCCTTCCACCTCGCAGGAGTGGCACGTCACCACATCTGAAAGTCGCTGAGAGAGTGCCTCTTTCAGCTCGGAAAGGACCAAAGTGGCGCCGCTGGGACTCGCGGCGACGAGACGGCGCACTCGGCGGGCGCTGAGAGAAACCCGGCTCGGACCCAGAGGCCAACGATGGCGTTCAAGTGGAAACGACTGCGCGAATACGGGAGAGAGAGTCTGCAGACGGTGAGTGCTCAGTCTCCGTATTGTCTCTCTCTGTCGCATGCTTCCGCGCTTGCTTCCACTCCCCAAGTCGCCACCGGCAGGTATACGTGCGGTACAGCTGGTAGGCAAGTTATCATAGAAGGCCGTACGTCTCAAAGAAGGCGCGGCTCATTGGAGCATGAGGCAGTGCCACATAGTTTTGTGCAACGAACGACGAATTCGGTAAACTTTGTTGCTGGGCAAGATGACAGGGGAAAGGGGAGGGGGATTTAACGCTTAAAAAGCGTTAGAGTCACTCTTGTGATCGTCGCGCCTGGTGTCACAGCCCAGACATTGTTGCACGAACAATTTTCTAGCACACATGCCCGCTGTCATGCAGGCGCGCAAGCAAGCACGCACGCACGCACAGGCGCGCTTCATACCCCGTCCCTTTCTCTCTCTGCTTTAATTCTTGCTTACTCCTTAAACCCAGCCCAGCACATTGAGATCCACTTGTCCAAGCTGCATTCAGCACTTTCCGGTTGCAGATGATAAATGACACGGTTATTAAGGAACGCCTAAAACGGGGATAAGAGAGGAGCAGTGCCGTGGCGTGACACATAATATTGACGCCCGTTGCCAGTCCGTAGCTGCACGCCACAGTTTCTGACGCCTTGCAGGCGTTACGAAACTCGAGGGATCCAGCTGCGTGAATTATGACCTCGAGCTGCTTCGTCTTTCTTCCCTCTGGCGAACTCTTAACATCGCTGTTCGCTGTCTCAGGTTAAATTGATCGTGTGGCCTCTATTCCGGCCGGACGTAACGAGAAAGAAATGCAGTCTTGAGACCTAGTAAGGTTACCCACTACTTTCATGGGTCACCTCTCAACTGGGTGTCGAGAGCTTTGTATCCTCACGCTTTGTAGGGCACTGTAATTGAAGACTGTGCATTATTTCCAGTCATTTCTCAGGTAGCACAATAAATGAGGTCCTTTCGAGAGGCACAGACAAGGACCCACTGAAATGGCCTTAAAAATACCACTGCAGGAGAAGGTCATTGAAGGACGTGTTTCATGCGTGCCTTCTCGAGAGTAACCGAATAGCAGACGTTTGCACTTTGGGCGGGAAGTGATTTCCGTGCGCTTAGCTCCGCTTGTAGCACGCGCTGGGTCAGCGGCTGGGCGTTAGCCGTGCTGAAGGATGCCACAGCGGTCGAAGTGAACGGCTCTCCTGTTCTGAGACGTAGGTACGGCATAAATTGATTAATTTTTCAGGTAAGGGCAGAACGCTCTTTTTCTCTTGCTAATGGTGACTTCCAATCGCAGAGTTGGAGCACTTCGGGAGCAACGTTTTCTGCTCTTTTCGGAGCAACCTTATTCCAAACGCAGACCTGAGCCACGGATCGCGTCTTCCAATCGTAGACAGGGAGTGGTTGCCGAGCCGAAATTGCTCCGTGGAGCAGTCGGGGACTGCTCCGCCGAAATCGGTGGATCCGACCGGAAGTTTGCGTGACGTTCTTTTTTAAGCGGCGTTAGCGGCGCCCCTCCATTTCCGGCGGCTCGTCGCGTCCGCCGCGCCGGCTCCTCTCCGCGATCCGTAGCAGACGATCAGCTAAGTGAATCGCGCGAAAAGCGCGGGCAAGCGCAAGGAATGACGGGTACTTCCCTTCCAGCAGTTCGCGAGCGCCCACCTACATGCTCTGGCCAGAGCAAGTGTACTCCAATCGCAATTTCAGGTCGCTCGCTCTGCGCCGGGTTCAGGCGCTCTGTCACAGAGCATGCAGACCGCTCCGGGCCTGCGATTGGAATTCAGCATAAGATAATTGGTTCACCGCGCCGGTGTAGTCTTCCTCGCTTCCCGGAAAATTTGGAGGGGACACCAAGCTCCTCCTTAAGGTTGTGTTACCTTAAGGAGGAGCTTGTGATAGCGCACAAGGTAGCGCATTGGGTTAATTCTCATATCTGTGGAAGGTCATTCTCTACTTGATATTCATAGATCACTGGGAGTCCTCATACCGCTCCTGGCGCAGTGGTGCAGCGGTTAAGCAACGGTGCAGCGGTGGGCCTTGTGCGACCGTTGCACAAGGCCCACCAGGCCAGGTTTCTTTTCCCCGGGCGACCAATCATTTTATCTGCCATCTGCCATGGTGGGCAGTTCGCTCACTATCCGGTGACAAGGTTGTGGTGACGCCGCAAGGTCACGGGACCTAGGTGGCCCACCTGCCCCTCCCAGGTTGCTCTGTGGGGAAGCACCTGCCAGAGCCATGTCCGTGATTTTTCGCTCACAAACGGCGATGCCGACAACGCTGACACCGGATTTTCTAGTGAACGGAGCCTTTGACGCTATTGCGTTAATAAACGAGATAGCGCGCATGTTTCAGCTGCATTGGACAGAAGCTGAACTGAAAGCGTCAGCTCCATCCATTTACCACCGGAGCTGCCGTGTTGGGACGCCCCGCAGGGACGAGCATTTAGCATCCAATTCAAAATATTTTCGACATAATTCATTTTTTCGCTTTAAAACTTGACTGTTCTTTTTGTGTGTTTTCAGCCAATTTGGCAAGAACTTGCGGCTTTTAAAGAGAAACTAACGCGGGACGAAGAAGTCATCAGTGGCGTCATATATGCTTTGCAAGGAGGCGAGAAGATACTTCTGGTCGCCTCGCGGACGTTACAGGCATGGACACTTAGGTTTCAACGCGACTGGACCAAAGGTATAGCGCGTCTTGGGAGGTTACGACAGGAGTCTTATCTGCTTGTGTCGTAACTGTCCTTTTTTTTTCACTGCTGCAACCATTAATCTGCGTTTGATGCTGCTGATACAATTTTTTTTATAGATTAGCTGTCTTTTCCTCTGCTCAATAAATCCAGTTCAATACGTTCAATGCATGCAGTTCATAAGCTGTATCTAATGCTTTTTCTTTTATGTGTTGCTTTATGGAACGGAATAAAGAGTACTCTTTTTATATTGTTTTTTTTTATCTCTTCCGCGGAGCAGGGCCGGTTGACACCAACATCAAGCCTGCAGCATGTAGCACTTTTATTGTGCAAAGCACAGTGCAAGTTTGAGGTGGAGAAGAAGGAAAGTAACAAAGTTTTGCGGGTACAAAGGTGGCTTGAAGTCGTACTGTTGATGTCTCAAATGCGAATTACGAGCCATATGCGATCGAATTAGAGAGGCCTTGTTGTAGCCCATTTCTAGCCGATTTTTTTTACAGTGCCTATAAGACGAATTCTTCATTGTCTTTTGAACTGGACATTAGACGAGATATATGATCGATAGAAATTGTTTGAGAGCTTAAAAAGGGAGTTCCCTTGGACGTTTCTGAACCATATGTGCCGTCTCGAATAGTTGCTTTAAAGACGTCTTCTATCTGATTTTGTGCTACCTGGGAGATATTTACCGTGCTGTAGATAAGAATCACCGGGCGCAATAGCTGTTCATTTACTTTCAGCGGGCTGCCTTTCGCAAACAAGGCTTACATCTGTACTGCAACCCTGAACCATGGACATCAATTTTTGAAAAGCTGTTCGCTGTCACTTTTAGTGAACACAGTACCTGCCAAGTTTCAATGATTTAGTTGTGCTGAACTTTACTAGCTGGCTGACTTGGTAGGTAGGTAGGAAAAACTTTATTGAAAATGCCGGCAAACCGACGGTTTGACGCGTCGTGACGTTGGCCAAGCGTCGACCCGGGGTTATGCCCTCCTCTGCACTACCCCCCGTTCGGCCCGTTTGTGGTGGGTCGTGAGGCTTGTGCTTTTCGAGCGCAGCTGGCACAGGGCAGGGTTAATTATAGAGATATGGGAGATGCGGTAGGTGTAGTCAGTCCTGCTGCTGCTGCCGCCGTCGCTGATGGTGATGATGATAGTGATGGGTGTGCTACTATGCATTCAAGTGGTGTCTAGTGATTCCAGACACAGAAAGCGTCTCGGTAATCTTTCCACTTCGTTACAAGCTGCTTCGAAACAGGCTAGAATCTGTAAAATTTTACTCGGCAGTCCCTTCAAGTGTGTGATGTTTTGCAGTGTTTGTGTTAAATGCGTAGGCCACAACCAGACTGTGATGCGACACCGATGTCATGCGTTCACGTGTTGCGTGGACAGGAAGCCCCTTTGTACTGTGAACTATGAAGCCCTTTGTACAGTTTAACTTTGGTTTTAGGCTTTGGGGGGGTTTAACGTCCCAAAACGAGTCAGGCTATGAGAGACCCTGTAGAGGAGGGGTCTGGATAATTTCGACTACCTGGGGTTCTTTAACGTGCGCTGACATCGCACAGTACGCGGGCCTTTATCATTTCGCCTACTTCGAAAGGTGACTGCCGCGGCCGGGATAGAACCCCGCACCTTTCGTATCAGCAGCCGAGCACCCCTGGCGGCTTTATATAGTTGAGCTGCTTGGGACGTGAACTTGATGCAGCAGGCATACGCAACTACAGCAGAGGAAACAGGGGCTATCATAGCGGCACCAGTTCCAGTCTATGGGCAATTATTTCGTTCACTGCTAGGAGCCATAAACTACTACGGAATGTTCCTTCCTCGAATGTCAACATTGGCATACCCGCTATATAAGCTTCTCTGATAAGGTGAGCCATGGTCGTGGCGCAGGCTTGCGATAAGGCTTTTCAAAACTTCCAGAGAGCATTTTAATCAACAGTGGTCCTTGCTTGGTTTAAACAGCGCAAAAGACGCGGACGTAGAAGGACGTTCAGGACACACACAGCGCTGACTCACAACTATGTTTATTCATGAAATTTACATGTATATATACAGATGGCTTGATGCGCGACAGGTGCGAAGCAAATACAGTGCGCAAAATGGGAAAGAAGAAATGAATGCTAATCGCGTTTCATGTGCTTATCCATGTACGCTCGTTCTTTTCGAGATAGAGCAAGGGAAGGTGTGCTAACGCAAAGGTCACCCAGAGCTAAAACCCTTTGAGCTTCAATTATTTCCCTCGTGGTTCGGTCCTTGCTTCTTTTGAAGGTTCGGAACTTATCAAACATACGTTTACAGACTTTCGTATTTTCCTTTGTGCAAACGAAGCAGTGAAGCGCCAGGTTGCGGTCATTAAAGTTAGTCAAATCCCTTTTGTGTTCTCTAACCTGTCATTCAGGCAACGCCCTGTTTCTCCCACGTATATTTTCCCGCAAGATAGTGGAAGTTCATAAACGAGCCCTTCAATACAATCTACAAACCTGCTTTGATGCTTTATTTTTACATGCATCCATTGGCTTAGTCACAGGACTTGCTGATGCGGCTAAGCATAGACAGCTTGCACAGAGCGGAAGAGGCTACACGAACATCTAAACGTAGCGCTAACTTCTTTAGGTTGTGGGAAAATGCGTGCATGTAGGGGATTACTGCAGTCTTTTTCTGCTTCCCTTGATGATTCACTGTCTCTGCCACGGTGCGCGTTTTTGTTCGCGCTTGAGCAAACCCTCTGCAATAGATACCTGTGTATGCTTCGCGTAGCCTGTTGCCGATAGTCTGTACGATTGCCGAATGAAACTGTAATCAAGTAGGCGCTCACATGATTTCTTGAGGTCATTCTTGAAACATGAACTCACAATAGCTCTCTTAACTAGTTTTGAATGCGCCAAATGAAATTGAAGTAGTGGCTTGTTGGAGAGGGGTTCATATGCCCAACAAACGTTGTCGTCAGTAAATACAATCTTCATATTTTAAAAACGAATTGTTCTATCTTCCGGAAGGTCGTGCGTCAAGGTTAGTGGTTTAAGGGCCCCTCACGTAAAATGGTGAGTGTATTAAAAAACACCGTACTCGTAAAACCAGAGCCAATGTTAAAAAATCACTAAAAAGTCATCTACAAATCCCCGGCCGCGGCGGTCGAATTTCGATGGAGGCGAAATTCTAGAGGCCCGTGTACTGTGCGATGTCAGTGCACGTTAAAGAACCCCAGGTGGTCGAAAATTTCCGGAGGCCCTTCACTACGGCGTCTCTCATAGCCTGAGTCGCTTTAGGACGTTAAATCCCTATAAAACCAAAAAATCATCTACAAATCTAAAAACTTTAAAAAACATTGGTCCCCTCAAGATTGTCTCGCAGTTGTCGGTCGTATTTAGTTAGAAGTAAATCGCAAAGAATGGGAGCAGTGCAGGAGCCAATGCAAATTCCTTCTTTTTGGAGATAAAAGCTATGTCCCCACTTAGCAAAAGTTGAATTTAGATAAAAGGTGAAAAGTTCTAAGAAACCCACTAACAGATATACCTGCTTTGAAAACTTTCGAAAGCGCTGCGACAGGAGACACAAAGAAAAAGACACGAAGGACAAGCGCTACTATCAACTGAAGTTTATTGAGAAAAAAAAAACACAAGGTTAAATAGCTCACACAAGGCAGCCAGCAGCGCATGCGCCTACCCCCCAAAATGACAAAACGAATCATTATGTTGAATTAAGATACCGAATTTCACAATCATGGATTACAACAGATGGTGTGCTGACGCATATGTCAGAGTTTTTGTGAATATGATATGCCTCAGATAATTCCCTTGTTAGCTGATTGGAATGCCTATACAGAATGTTTGTACTATTGAACACAGGTACACATGCATTTTTGTCCAGTGGGCTAGAATTGTTAAGTTTCGCAGTCCTCTGTACTGCAGGGCCAAATTAGAGGTAGGAGCCCCCTTTAAAGACGAATTATGTTGGCGTATCCGTGTGTTTATACATTTACCAGTTTGGCCTATATAACTCTTGCCGCATGTGAACGGTACATCATATACCGTTCCCTCGGCACAAGGTGTGCGAACAGCAACTTATGTTTTATATGGCACTGTTTTTTTTACTTTCTCTTGACTTCTGTTTTTCTAATCTGGCTCTCCTATCTGTTCAGTAGTACAAACATTCTGTAAAGGCATTCCAATCAGCTAACAAGATAATTATCTTCTGTCATGACGCCTATTGTGAGATTAATTTGCCTTGTTTCGATATGGTTAGTATACAGTTCGTTGTATTGTTATTCTGCGTTGCATTTTGGTTGTATTTCCATAGTTAATTCCAGTGGCTTTGCTTTTACCCTTTAATATTAGTTGTCTATTTTACGACCTTCACCCAAAATGATGTATTTTTTGAACTGTTATTACTAACCCTTCTTTTGCCCTCCTGCAACAATCCCAAATGGGATTAGCAGTATGTATAAATAAATAAATAAATAAATAAATAAATAAATAAATAAATAAATAAATAAATAAATAAATAAATAAATAAATAAATAAATAAATAAATAAATAAATAAATAAATAAATAAATAAATAAATAAATAAATAAATAAATAAATAAATAAATAAATAAATAAATAAATAAATAAATAAATAAATAAATAAATCTGAGGCTTGTCATATTCACAAAAACTCTGACATGTGCATCAGCACACTATCTGTTGTAATCCATGATTGTGAAATTCGGTATCTTAATTCACCACAATGATTCGCTTTTTTCATTTTGGGGGTAGGCGCATGCGCTGCTGGCTGCCTTGTGTGAGCTATTTAACCTTGTGTTTTTTTCAATAAACTTCAGTTCATAGTAGCGCTTATCCTTCGTGTCTCTCTCTTTGTGGCCCCTGTCGCAGCGCTTTCGAAAGTTTTCAAAGTTGTACCAACTAGCTCAATTGTCCATGTTACTCCAAGATATACCTTCAGAATTCTGAAAAGCCACCACTCCAAGTTCATCAATGCATTCCTCAATGCACTCTAACAGCTTATCCTTAGGAAGGGAATAATATTAGTCTTTGATGTCAACGGACATAGCGCTGAGGCGTTTATCGGAACAGCAATTCAAAAAGTCAACGACCTCGTCAGACTTTTTTTACCACGAAAGGATCATTAATACCCCAGAAGGGCTAGTTTCTCTTCCAAAAACAGTGCTCTCGATTTCTGCCAAGATTCATTTTCGGATGTTATAACACGTAAAGGGGCATTCTGGCTTGTGAGTTTTTGCGTAAAAGAATAAATCTACGTGATCCTTATTACTAAACCAAGTATGAACCAAGTATTAAACCAAGTATGAACCAACAACTAGCCCACACGTCTACCCTTGTAGTGGTCTTTGCACACTATGACCCGGAAAAGCTCCTGCAATTGGCTTGTGACGCATCACTCTAAGGAATAGGCGCAGCTCTGTCGCACGCTTTCCCTGGCGGTACCGTGCGCCCTGCGGCATACGCCGCAAGGTCAGCACAAGTAGTTCGTGCAATCCTACCAACATGGTTCCTCTTCTCGCACCTTCGGAGTGGAGATTTTTATTTTTATTTTTTTGGTTAGAAACTGCAGAGGAGTGCCGATGTGTGTTCAGGGCTGCGCACTGAAACGGAAGGGTCGTGTTTCTTGCGTTGTGAACTTGCAAACATCTGAAGGCATCGCGCTATGGCACCGACACCGAGATCAGCTTGTACGCACTTCTCCTGACCCTGACCTGAATTCCGGTGGTCAAGACACCTGATGGGAGTACCACATGGTTCCTGGTGCACCGCCAAACAGTTCAAGTGATCGTGCATCTGTGGTGACCATTTCGCACGCCCGCAGGTGTCTACAGAGAATGCGAAGACCAACTGAATGCACATTTCGAGCCAGTTTCGCCAATATTCGCTCTTTTTGTTGAAGAAATCGTGGGGCGCAGCTGCAGCTTTGCCGTTGCGTCTCGACGTGGCCGCCCTGCAAAAACCGCTGCTTGCTCCGCCTTCGCATAGCAGCCCAAAACAAAAGATGTGACGATATCCCGCATTGGTATCCCCCGCAATGCCGCACGGTCATTGGTTCAGTCCGTACCAGCCCTCTCAGTTAAAACAAGCCGCCCAAGGGGACTAGGCCGCGAGTGAAACGTCTGGAGCACAAACTATTGAAAGACAAACTCAGATGCGAAGCAGACGGACGGCTTGTTCGCGTGCAGCTCACCTGAAAAAGAAAAAAAAGTCATCGAAGGAGCGACGTACTGCCTCGACCTTCACTATAGGCAATTACCCTTTAAAAGAGAAATAAATAGGAGCTTATATAGCAAAAAAGGTAGGCGATGTTGATGAGAGAAGCGGGCACTTTAACATGCTGCTGAATCCAGAGATACCTTGTGACTAGAAGGAAATATATTAATTAATTAAATTCGTCAAGTACTGCCGGCCTCAGTGCGAGGCTTTGGGCAGGAGGAGGCTTTACATGGTAGCTACAGCACATAACAGTTCATTATTGAATCCAAGAAAACAACAATAAGCAGAAAGCAGTACAAACAATGCACGGGCAAAATATAATTTCAGATCCGTAGTTTACAATACTGAAATAAGCGAACAATGATTGCAGAATGTGCTGCGGTTTGGTAGAAAAATAAGAAAATTAGTGGCTTTAATATTGACAAGAGGAAAAGGTAAAAATGTCATTGTACTGAACTAGAGTGCGTGTGTGCATATATATATATATATATATATATATATATATATATATTATATATATATATATATATATATATATATATATATATATATATATATATATATATATTATATATATATATATATATAATGAAATGCACATATGCTGCTCGCCAGAATTTAGCTGACGGTTAAATGATCGTTGCTAGCTTCGCCATCGCATTCATGAACGAAGCGAAGTTGGGGCATAACACAGTGTCAGAGAGTCGGGCGTTCCAACTGCGGGCTGTACGAGGAAAGAATGATTTTGTGAGAGAAGTTGTGTTGCTCGAGAATTCTCTTACTTTTTTGCTATGGTGTGACCTTGTCTATCGTGCGTTCACATGTTCGATATACAAGTTTTTATTTGTTCGTGGATTATTGTGGAAGAGCCGATAGAATAATTTTACCCTTTATTGAGAGCGCCTCGATTCAAGGGGTTCCAAGCTAGAGCTTTGTAGGAGGCTGAAGGGTATGTGTGCTGGCCGTAAGCGTTGCGAATGAGCCTAATGGATTTTCTTCCCATCTTTCCTAGCTTGGTAGTATTTGTTGATGTGTGTGGGTCTCAGACAGGAGCCGCGTATTCTAGTACTGGCCGGACAAAAATTTTGTATGCCAAGAGTTTAATTTATTTCGTGGACCATCCAGTTGTTCTGCGTAGAAACCCAAGCGTGCGCTTTGCCTTTTTTGTATGTACCCTGTGTGTTCTCTCCACCTTAAATCAGACGTAATTGTAACTCCCAAACACTTGTAAGGATCAACGAGGGATATTCAGTTGTTATTGATACTGTAAATGAAAGGTAGGGGATTTTTCTTGCGTGTAACTTTCTTTGCGATGGTTTTTTTAGGATTAATGCTCATCTGCCAAGTGCAACAACATGACTGTATCTCATCTAGGGAACTATTTAAAATTACCAGGTCGTTAGGGCTATTGATGACTTGATATTGGATGCAGTCGTCTGCGAAAAGTCTTATCTTAACGGGTATGTCACAGACTATGTCATTAATGATACCAAAAAAAGAAGGGGACTAAGCATGGAACCTTAAGGTATACCGGAGGAAACTGAAGTTGGAGTGGAGCTTGAGCCGTCTGCAGAAACGCTCTGGTACCTGTCCGAAAGATATGCCTGATGTCATGCGAGCAAAGAATTGTTTTTAGGATCGGTTTTAATTTTGCAAGTAACTTCCGATGAGAGACGCCATCAAATGCATTTTCGGAATCTAGAAATATAATATCGATGGATCGCATTCCGAGCTGTCGGAAAGCTTGTTGTATTTCACCGCAGCCCTCAATTAGTGCCGCATGGAATTAATTACTGTAGCGTGAGAATGGCCATTTCAAATTGATTTAGCCGCCGCGGTGGCTGAATGGTTATGGCGCTCGGCTGCTGGCCCGAAAGATGCGGGTTCGATCCCGGTCGCGGGGGTCGAATTTCGATGGAGGCGAAATTCTAGAGGCCCGTGTGCTGTGCGATGGCAGTGCAAGTTAAAGAACTCCAGGTGGTCGAAATTTCCGGAGCCCTTCACTACGGCGTCTCTCATAGCCTGAGTTGCTTTGGGACGTTAAACCCCCATAAACCAAACCAAACCAAACCAACTGATTTCGCCATTTGGAAGGGCCACCCAAAAGACGCATACTTTTATTTCTTAAAGGGCAACACCATAAGTTATAGAAATCGACGAGCTTTAAAGGGTCGAATGCGTGAAACTTGCAGGTAAAGCATGCGAAGTCTTTTTGTGCTAGCATTTGAAATGGTGACGTAATCGCCGATTGAAAATCGCGACGGCCTTCAAGCTTCTCCGCAGCGCAGAACGCCAAGTGAGGGGTGGGATGATGATGTCATAGAAGGTAGCTGTTATTTCCAACGCATAAACGCCTGCTTTGAAGGGAGAAAAAGAAAACATCGCCACCGAAGGCAAAGTCCGGCGAGCGTTGTTGGCAGCATCCAACGAGGCACGGCAGGGTGTGGCTGCCGGCAGCGGGAATTTCAAATCATACCTTCCGTGACGTCACACTAAACTTCTTTGCACTCCTTCGGTGAATTGAGGAGAAGCGCGAAATTCAAACGTCGATTACGTCACTATTAGGTCGATTACGTCGATTATGTCACTTGGCATGCTTTACCTACAGCCTATACAGATTTGAATCCTTGAATATCGCGAAATTCTGAAGAAGTGGTGCAGTTGCCCCTTAAGAGTTCGCGTGCATAGAGCACCAGTTTGCACACAGTCTGTCTAAGTCTTTGCTTCAAGCTCTTTGTTTACAACCCAGCTCTCTTCTCTCCTTCCCCCTTCGTGCCCCCCCCCCCCCCCCCCCCGATGATGTCAATGTCAGGTAGCAAACCGGCACTGTGTCCTGGTTAGACTCCCTGACCTTTCCTTCTTCCCTTCCGTATCTCTGCCTCATGCACTCAGCTCTCGTACTTTCTTTCCTTCTTTATTTTCTCTGCTTCAAGGCGCTTCTTTTTTGATCTGAAATAAAACGGATGATTTTTTTAATTTAACCTTTACAGATTTTTATTTTAGAAACTGAGAGAAATACGTTGGTGCAATAGGTCGAGCTACATTGTGCAGCAAGGCGGTCATTGTGTACTTCGTAGGGATAAATAGACGGTTAAAGAGAAGCTTAAATGATTTTTTAATTTGAGATGAATCAAGTATTTGAATGTATGAAGCTTCTAGGTGAAGCATGACAAGTAGTTTTGCGTTAGCGTATGGAATGGGGACGTTATCGCCGATTAAGGCAGCTACGATGTACAGGCTTCACCTCACTGCGTCGAAGGGGTGCTGAGAAACTCGTGACGACATCACTGGTGCCGAAATTTCATGTTTCCGCTGCCTTTGCCCACATGCTGCCGCGCGTCGTCCGACGACGCCAAATAATGCTTCGTGGGCTTTACCTTCGGTGGCGTTGTTCTTTGCCCTTCAAGCAATCGATTCTCTGTAAACGCAACGCCGCCATACATGGCGTCATCACTGCGGCCCCTGGCCGGAGTTGTGCACTGCGGAGAAGCCTGAACGCCGACGCAGCTTCTTTCGGTGCTTACGCCATTTCAAACGCTAGTCCAAAAATATTTCGTATTCTTTGCCAGCAAGTTTCACACATTCTACCGCTTTATGTTTGTAAAATTCTAAACCATCTTCAGTTGCGCTTTAAATAACTTGAATTAACTCAAACTTTTTATTTTATTTTTGATTCTAGGGGTCATAGTTATGTTTAGAAATTGATGACCGTCAACATTAAAAGGTGAGCCAAGTTTTAAGTTATTTTAATTGGCAATGTGGTTCGAAATATTGAACGTCAAAAATACACACTTGAAATCTTGTTGAGTTGGTTTTCTCGCAATACTAAATTATAGATTGGTGTCGCTGCGCGTGGTACCGTCGCCGAAACCAAGTTAACTTCTTCTACAACATCGAATGCACCAACTGCTCCTGTATTTGGTGCATAACAAGTGCGAGACGCCATTTTATAAATATGCAATGCGAAAAAGAAAACTCAACGAGCTTTCGTATCTTTGACGTCTGATATTTCGAGCCAATTGCTTATTAAGAAAATTTAATAACACGGCTCACCTTCGATGTTGACAGCCATCAATTTCGCAATATAACCTATGCCCTAAAATCAAAAATAATAAAGTTCATTAGTGAATTTTAGTTAATTAGTTCAATTATGTATTCATATAAGGTGCATAATGTCCGCCTTGCTGTTCATTCCAGCTCAACAGACCGCACCGTCGTATCTCCCACAGTTTTGAAATAAAAGTTTGTAAATGTTAAAAAAATCTCTCTGAATATGCAATGTATAATATTTGCATTTTGTATTCATATTATCAGTATGTTTTTAAAATCCTACCTCTATAATTCTCCGCGACGGGACACTGCGCATGTGCCGCAACATGCCTAAAGGAAATTGGAGTAGAGTCTGCTTTTTCTGGTGTGAAAGAAATGGTACACGTTGCAAATCGTGCCCGTGACGGGGCGAAGGTCTTTAACTGCACGAAACCTCTATACGCTGCATTTTCCTCAGGATCGGTGTTCTCTGAGGTATCAATACTTTGAAGGAAAGAGAGAAAGAGCACTACAACGAATAGCTGCAGCCTGTGCTTCGCAAGCGCTTGCTCTGATCAAACGTTCGCGAAGTTTTGCTCAAGGATCCCAGTCTCATGTCATTAATATCACTGTGCCTGTGCTAAATTGTAGATGCTGTTTTAGCATATGCTATTTCGATACATATCTCGCGCCACTGTAACACGTTGATGCTGTCAAAGTTTGCGTGAATGAGATCAAACAGACCTTTGAAAAATGGTGTCTCTGGCATATATAAAAGCCATTCGCCTATTGTGGGCACCTGAGATCAAGAACGAAGCTGAACTGTTGTTTCACGCCTGCAGCCATACGTTTTTAACTATTGACGACGTTAGAACGTTGAGAGTGCAAGTGAGAGCACGAGCCACCACTGAGCCCGCGAACACGAAATTACAGAATAAAGGACGAGCTCTGCGTGTAGGAAAACGCTGACGAAACGCAATGAGAAGAACCAAGGTGGAGTTATGTAGTAGTTTATCAATAATTAGGCAGAACAACATCGCGAAGAAACTAACAACTGTTGATTTAGGCGGCTCTGACAACTACGCCTCTGGCCGTGTGTGGGTACTTACGAGTGGCTGAGAAAAGGGCAGAAGTTGTTGTATTTGCGGCCTCTATATAAGTGATGAAAAACATGCTGAGAGTCCCCTTATAGTTTTACCCGTAATGCCCTGCAGGTCAACTGAGCTCCCATTCGGTGCTACGCCGTTCTCATAATACGGAATCGCTGCTCTGCAAGACGCACTAAGCTTAAACAAAAAATAACAGCTGTCAGTACGCTTTGGTAGGCGACTGGAAGTGCTCCGTGAGTTCGGAGAGCAAGACAGCACGCCTCGATGGGCAGGCACGACAGACTGCCACGCAGGGCAAGGGCTTGGGGCAGTATTCTTTCCTCGCAACCCGTCGGCATGATTACGCGCAAGTGTGAGGGCCCCGAAGTTGAGTTTTCTGCTGAGTGAAATGAATATACTCGACGCGTCGGCCTTGCATGCGCCATCGCTGTATCGGACGACGTCACAAACTACGGATCTTGGAGTCTCGAATGTTTCGGGACTGAAAGTGTCGGCTCAGAGGAGAGAAAAAGAAAGCATGCGTGAGCATCAT